>NC_087213.1:79602618-79622618 GCF_015104395.2 Macrobrachium nipponense | reverse complement strand
TGTTTACCAAATGGCTTGATAAACAATTATCTCTAACGATTATAAAACCATACATAAATTAAATCATTGAAGCCGATATATCTGAATACTCCGATATAAAATCATACATATTATACCTGAATACGAAATCATACATTACTCCCCCCACAATAAATTGAGTATAAAATCTTGTATTTTTACCCTAAATTTACAGCATATATACATGAAATTTCACCTGGATACAATACCACATGTATGAAGAGGAGGCTTTAATATAAGCAGGATTAATCTCCCACCTAAATCTAAACTTGAACATTAATTGGATTTCCCCATAAATATGAAACACATACGGTAACTCATCCTTAAAATAAGTTATAAGTTAAAATTTGGTAGGAATTATGCAGTCCTTAAAACGTGGATCTACCATGTAAATACAGAGAGAAATTCACACTTAGCAATGCTAATAAAAAAAGGATACAACATATAAATCTGGAAATTCTACAATTAAGTGCTCCTGAAGTTGGATATAGCCCTTATATAAACACAGCGCCGTATTACATTTGAATTAACAATAAATATGAGCAGTAAATGTTGTTGTAGAACAAACACTAATATCATTCAGTCAGTGATGCGTGTGAGCACACATATATGACATACTCCTGAAATAAAATAATATTTAACTTTAATCAAAGAGAGAGAGAGAGAGAGAGAGAGAGAGAGAGAGAGAGAGAGAGAGAGAGAGAGAGAGAGGTAGCATTGCTCACTTCGCACCTGCTAATTAAAACGCCATGGAACTTTTCTCTCGCGATTCCATTATTCAGTGAACAATAAAACAAAAGCTGTTGTTTATGAATGTAATTTGGCATATAATTTTATCGGTGCATTTTACGTTTAACTTGAATGCAAACAATAAGTGGCCGACAATGACGAACAGAGATGTCCTTAAAACTATGAGTTGATTTTTCTGACGTTTTACTTCGCTCCATTTAATTAATTAAGTGATGTCAGACGAAAACATACAAGTATATTTTGTATTAAATCGCTTCTATGGCCTACATAGGCACATATGATATCAGAAGTCTCGCGAGAAAATGAGGCCTCTTACGAATCGTCAAATGTAGGTCCAGGATATCGTCTCAGTATTGGACGCATTTTCTTAACTATACAAATCTGGTCCTAATTTTGACCATGTCCTCTTGGGAGGATCCTTCATGAATGGTTTCACCTCCGCTGGGCGAAGGATTACCTAGTCAAGGTCTCCTTCTTTAAGACCACATGATAGTTCATACACAAGTACTGATACACACACAAACAAAATATATATATATATATATATATATATATATATATATACTATATACTAATATATATATACAGACATATATATATATATATATATATATATATATATATATATATATATATATCAAATATATATATATATATATATATATACATACATACATACATCTTGTAGCCTCCACATAAAAACAAAGGTCTTTTATTTCTACTAAGTCTGTTCTTTCCAGCTCTCTCTTCTCAATGAGTTGCAGCCCCCCGCGGTCTAGCAACAACCAGATACTGTTCAAGATCTATGGAATGGGACGCAGGTTCCTCAGTTGTCGGCGAGTGAGTTATACTATGCACCAAGAGAGAGAGAGAGAGAGAGAGAGAGAGAGAGATTCTGTTTAAGAGTACTGTGGGGAAGGTATTACATTAAGAAGTAATACAAGTTAGCGCTAACGATGTCTCACACCACCCCATTTTCCAACACCTTTGTTTCTATGTGGAGGCCACTAATTCAAAAATTATTATCATTAATTGTATCATCGAGCGTTTTTTCTACAGATAACTTCAACTCCAAAATAAATTCACATCTTCTGCGTCACTAAATTGCCTTTGAGCAACCAATACTGCGGTTCACTATGAAAACTTTATGTGGGTTTTCAATCGTAGCTTACTGGACTCACGATACTTGTCCGTCGGTTTCCTGCCAACTACCTATATACACAAAATGATTTTCCCTTTCGTTTCATTACCAGTTTGTCTGTCTCTTCCGCTGATAAGCAAGTCGGTGACCAAGTAGAGAGTGCCTGGTCCCTTGTTTTTACCACATGTATATGGACGCCTCTTACTTCCAAAAACCACGCATCTCATACGCTTACACGTTCGAAATACATATATACATAAACATACACAGACACACATATCTCAAGTACAAAAGGCCAATTAAAACACACTGGTCTAAAGCTAAGGACGATATTTCGACAGGCTAACTCCCACCCTTATTAAGTAGTGAATGACAAAAGAAGTTGCATTTGTGAAATATATGGTGGGAGATATGCCCTTAAGTGATGTCTGGGGTCACCGCTGAACCGACGTTGGTTCCGTCAATTGTCTTAATCCGCTTCATCGTTGCCTAAAGGAAGAGTGTCTATTTGGTCAGAGTCCTCAAGGCAACAATGAAGCGGATTAAGATAATTAACAGAACCAAAGTCGCCTTAGTGGTGACCCCAGGCATCACCTAGGGGCATATCTCCCACAACAATTTCACAAATGTAACTTCTTCTATCATTCACTACTTGATAAGGGTGGGAGTTAGCCTATCGAAATATCGTCCTTAGCTTTAGACCAGAGTCTTAATGTGCCTTTTATACTTGAGACGTATCCTTTATTAACAGAAGAATTTATTTAAACTTAAACACACTAATATATAAATATACATATCATACATATATATATATATATATATATATATATATATACTATATATATATGGCACACATATATTAACAGAAAGAATTTATTTAAACTCAAACACACCCAAATAAATTACATATACATACATAATATATATATATATATATATATATATATATATATATATATATATATAATATATATATATATATATGCACAATATATATAGCTATATAGATAGATAAGTATATTATATAAATGCACAAAGATACATGTATATATATATATATATATATATATATATATGTGTGTGTGGTGTTGTGTGTGTGTGTGTGTGTGTGTGTGTGTGTGTGTGTGCGCATGTTCAATTTCGTTGAGAATCAATCTAATACTCTAATACATGAGTCTACGGTAAGAAAACTGAACTTTCGCCCATAAAATTAATAATAATACTAATAATAATATTCAGAAGAAGAAGAAGAAGCAAATCTTCACTATTTCGAGATCCCTCAAAGACAACCACTTAGACTCAGGTAGAGCCGAGCACTAGTGGTCTTGTCATTCTGGGTATTGAACAAAATCAGAGGTTTTCCATTTAATCTAATTTCCTGAAAAGTCATCGATTTCAACCTGTATGTCATCGGCCTCGGATGGATAAGCCTATGTTTGGAGGCAGGCTGAACGGAAGGAGGGCGTAGGATGTTTCTACAGCGTAAAATTCTCTTATGTTCACTCAAAATTCTAATTTTGAGTGAACTGTTGCATAACTGTTGCTGTGCTACGGATACTATTATATCTCGTGAAAGACTAACAAACATCTTATTACCAAGAGAGATAATTAATGAGTATTCATATTTGTACATACGTAAATCAGTAATGTTATTTTAGATCTAGTAAGTATTTCAATTACTTCCGCGTTAAAAATCACGTTTATTTTACTTATGAACAACAGAATTCCTGATAAAAGTACTACGATGACAATCGCTGCAAAAATAATGCACTGGCTTATTTTAATCGTCAAAAAGAACGGCGCTAACACCGAACATAAACACACACATAAGAATTCTTTAGTTTGATAAACCTAACGTCTTTAAATGCCTCCATCAATTTCGATTCAAAAATGAAAAGGAACCCAGTTATTAGAAAAAATGGGAGCAAACAAAAGTAGCCATTAACTCCTACAAATCAAGGCGGCTATTAAACTAGAGGCGAAGTGGAAGACGAAGGGCTTCCTTTTCAGCCTAAATAGTCGGCCAATAGCCACAGTGTCCTCTTTATGAAAGGCTTCCAAGGGACTCCAAGTGGGGCCTCTCTCTCTCTCTCTCTCTCTCTCTCTCTCTCTCTCTCTCTCTCGATTCTTTGCAAATGACCCATTAAATTCGCTATCGCCCCTTCTCCCTCACTGGGAAGAATCGTTAATAACTCCCTTGGAAAAATACCAATGACGATAACTTCTCCAGAATTAATCACTACCGGTAATTTCTTCAGAAATAATCGCCACCAATAACTTCCCAAAATAATCGGCAGAAATAATTTTCCCCATGGAAATTATTCTTAGCAATAATCTCTTCAAAACCAGTGGGTTTTGAAATCATCGTTACGAAAAAATGCCTCTGATATAATCTCTGTCAGGAATGTCTCCGTCAATGACGACTGCAAACAGTCGCTTGACCATATTTAATAACTTCTCGGTTATTGATTAGCAATGATTTCTGAATTAATAAAAACTTAAAATAACATCTCCAGATAAATTGACTGACAATTCCTCAAAATAAGTCATCATTACATGTTCTCCAAACCATTAATACTAATATTTTAACAGTAAATCAGATTAAACCATAATAAGTCATTACCGAAAAAATATTAGAAAAATTGTCAATATTATATTTTCACGATTATCTGTGATAGTATCATTTTTTGCAAAAAAATCTCTGTCTACGGTGATAATCAATAATCTATTTGGAAAATCTTTGTTAGCTATTTCTATATAAAAAGTAAACTCTGAGTATATGAAGGGATATTGTCTTCATTTTATCACCAATAATAACTTCTCCGATAACAATAAAGAACGTTCCGTACTCAATGGCACGGCATGCTGTGAACAACAGGTTACCTGGAAATAAATGCAAAAATGCGCAACATGAGCGTAAAACATGCACACACGCACACACACACACCACAACACACTAACACACACACACACACACACAAATATATATATATGTACATACATACATGCATATATATATATTTATATATATATATATATATATATATATATATATATATATATATATATATATATAATCTCAAAACGAGGGTGTTCAGCTTCGATTCTTAGCAAGTCTACTGGTATTAGGTTGTCAACAAACAACATACATACACGTATATATATATATATATATATATATATATATATATATATATATATATATATATATATGTGTGTGTGTGTGTGTGTGTGTGTGTGTGCGTGTGTGTGTGCTTGCTGACAACCTAATACTAACAGACTTGCTAAGAATTGAAGTTGAACACCTTCGTTTTGAGATTTATATATTTTATGTTCATGTTGTGTATTTTTGCATTTATGTTGCGTGTATATATATATATATATATATATATATATATATATATATATATATATATATATATATATTATATGGTTCTGTGTGCGGGCATGCATATAATTGCAAATATGTAATATGATTTACATATATACACTGTAGACGTCGACCTTGCATATCACTACACCACATACTATGTAATATCCTAAAACGTAACCGTCTGCCCTCCCCATACACTGAGTAACACAGAAATCCCTCATACAATATAGGTTAGTGAGGAAGCTTAGAGAGCAGCCAGCCGGTAGGAGAGTAGAAAGGTTAAATGAGAAGCTGTCGCCCATTAGTTTCTCCGGTGGGCATTAAAATACCCCGTTGCCATACAATCCTATCATTACTGTTCTATTCATCTAGCCATGGAAACACCTTGTCCATGTACGCTACCAGTTGCAACGTAAGTCTCGAATCAGTTAATTATACGGAACAACCCGTTGTCATCTCGTTTTTCTTAATATTTGCAGTGTATCTCGTCCGTTGGCGGTACAGTAGGTGGTTGGGGGGGGGAGGGGGCGGTGTTACTGCATGCTGCATTAACCTGGAAGAAGCAACCTGAGAAGCAAGAGTATAACTATCTGTATGCAGTGTCTATCTGTTGATGAGAATGAGAGAGAGAGAGAGAGAGAGAGAGAGAGAGAGAGAGAGAGAGAGAGGGTCACTGTTATGTAACAAAACAGAGCAAAAAAACAGTATTACTTCCGAAGATACAACAGCCATAATTATGGATGATTTAGCTTATGTCAGGCTACATGACACACAGTTAGGTTGTAGAACCGTCAGTTGTTACTGACATCGAACCAGGATAAAGAGCGCAACGTACTGCTTGACATAAAATCTAAAACTAATTTTAAGTAAAAGCCCTCTTGGAATACTCCAAGAAACCTGGAGTATAAGAAAATGGACATGAATACAGTTGAACCTGATTTTACCTTAAAAAAAAATACACACACACACACACACGCATTTTACTGCTATACTGTCATGAAGCAATTCAAAGACTGCCAAACAACCAACATTACTGTCACTGTTACACTACCAGTCATAAGGGAATTGACAGATCTACTCGATTTGAAGTTTCTATATTATGCAGGTGGCGAAAAGCATTTTGAGCGCAGTACTAACATCACTTGAGTATCAAGTAAATAGTAACGCCTAAAGCTCCAATCTCCACAGCTAATGTACCTGAGGGTGGCAGGTGTTCTTTAAAGACCGGTTACATTAACTGAAGAGAAAATGATACAAATTCCATTGATGTACTATTATATCTTTTCAGATGATCAGAGCTCTTATTACAAATTTCAATTATAGTTATGCGATAACCAATAAAAATGTAAATTAAGACCAATATTTCTGTGAGATTTAGACAACCGCTTGCCATTTCAATTTACAAAAAAAAAAAAAAAAAAAAAAATCAGATGGCAACAGGCCATTTTATTGGCTAAGGAGCAATTATGATAGAAACGACTTTATTCATAAACAAATTCGTGATTTGCTTAATATTAAATAACAGAGAAATAAACAACTGCGAGCATAAAACTACACAAATAAACGCACACGTTGTAATTATATATATATATATATACATATATATACAGTATACGTATACATACACACATATATACAATAGTATATCTATATATAAATATATATGCTCACAAAAATGTACAAACATACATAAGCAGCGGATATTATGAGTCTTGTAAGTGAAAACCCAAACACACCAGAATTTAGCAAGTCCCTCAATACATCGTTAGCGACTTAGTGCGAACAAACATTAGCATAAGGAAAACCTAAAACATTTATAATCTAATGGTGAATCATCGGGCACTTAAATAGTCAATATGAATGACAAGTATTTAATATGGATACACAAGCGTGGATCACGCAAAAGAAATAATAAAAAAAAGGAAATTACCCCAACCCCAGCCATATTTATTTAGAAAGAATATATACATTTTTATTATACTCAACCGAGAAAGAAAATTACAAAAAAAGCATTCAAAATAACCTCAAAAGCCATCAGGCAAAGCCACACAGTACTCGATCACGAATGGGCGTTTTTCCTCTCCTTCCCGGGAACGGAGGGGCCTAAGGAATGGAGGGGGAGTGGGGGAGAGAGAATAGTGAGAAATAAAAGAGAGAGATTCCTACACGAAGCTATAAAACCGAGGCAGCATATCGCAGCCTCTCCTCGGCTCAACAGATTCGCAAAAGCTAAAACAATGGAGCTCATCACCTCCTTCAGAGCGGGGGCTGCCCACACCTACTAAAACGATATGAACCAAAAAAGATAAGCGCTGGTTCCACCTTCCATCCTCCTTGCTTCGTCTCGTATCCCGTTTCTTTTTGTCCCATCTCTCTCTCTCTTTCTCTCTCTCTCTCTCTCTCTCTCTCTCTCTATATATATATATATATATATATATATTATATATATATATATAATATATATATATATATATATATATATATATATATATATACATATATATATTAGAATTTTTGTAAACAAACATCTAATTTTTTTATGTATATTACATACAATATTATGTTTGGCTCAGCCTACCAGAGCATACACAATTTACAAATACGTTAGGCAATTAAGCCTGGAAAACTACTGTTAGTCTGGCCAACATATAATGAGTTTAATACTGAGAGTTAAGTGTGATCTTAATATGAAGGAAATTACCACGACTTAAAAAAAGTACTAATAAACTTGACACAGAAAACGAGCGAAAGTTCCCATGAAGAGAAAATTCTTGCCATTAATAAGTATCTCTTTTGCACAAGCATATAAAAATGTAATAAAGTGAAAATAGCGTGGAAGATGGCGCTGAAATGAATGTAGACCGATCTGGACAAAACGACCCCTTACCGAACGGGATATGTATTACATCATTAATTTCCCTGTCTATTAACAAAGAAGACAATCAAATGTAAAACCCCAAAATATTCCTGTATTTGGTTCCTCGGTCCCTTTACAATCCTGCGAATTTATTCTAATTTTCTTTCCTTCCAATCATCATCTTTTTCTGTCGTGGCGTTTGCTTATTATCCAGTTCCTTCCTGCTATAGTTCTTTTTTGACTCTTTTCCCCTACTTTCCTTTGTGCGACTTTCCTCGTAAATAAATATTTCCATTTCGCTCTAACCGGATATTGAAGTTAATTTTCGTATTAATCATTATTCGCGTTTCCTCTTCTCCCCTCCTGCCATTCCTAGCAACGTCTTTCTTTCGCTGGCGCTCTTTTCATATTTTCGTATTACTACTTCCTTTGCACCACTTTTATAACGTATATTGCTTTTTTTTTTTACTCGTTCTTCCGTTCGATCACGTTTCTTCACCTGTTCTTTCATACCTCGTACGTCTCTCTCTCTCTCTCTCTCTCTCTCCTTTTTCTCTTACTTTTCTCGTTCCTCACTCACTCACTCGCACACACACACATACACTACACCTACGCCACCCTATCCTCCTCCATCTGAGCCCACCAACCCACCCACCCACCCACCCCCGAGGTGGAGGGGGTTCAGGGGCCGAGAGAGCGAGCCGCCCCATAGCCCCGCACTCAAAACAAATGTCGAAGTATTCCGTTCATAAATAATGTTCGCCGCTGACACTATCGGAGTCGGAGCCCTTGAGTTCATTAAGGGAACGAGCCCTAGACCCTCTGAACACGGGTACCGGCCACGCCCCCCTCGCGTTAACATCTCAACGCATCCCACAACGCTCCGCTCACCTGACCTTACCAATGTTCAACCCATTCCGCCCACTACTCCTTCACCTGATGCTCCCCTACCCTCCTCACCTACCTACCTACGTTGGTCCTACCTACCATGTAGGACCCACCAGCTCTCCTCTCTTTTCATCTCCTCTGATGCCACTATTGCTATCCCTTACCACATCACACTTCCTCTCTACTTTCTTTATTCCCTTCCTTGTCATTACAAACCCCATGCTATTTTCATTGGCACATCCTGTGTCATTCTTTTTATTTATCTATTTCTTATTCTTATTTATTTATATAAATTATTATTATTATTTTTTGCTTCTTTCCTCCATACTCTCATCCGTCTCCTTATCATGACCACAGTCCTTTCCTCACTAGATTATTTGTATTTCCACATACATCAAAGGTAACGCTTTCTCTTCCCCTCTGGGGTTTCCAAGTTGTAATCATATGAACACGGAAATATTTGATTTCTCAAATCATTGACATTACCCAAACCGTGATGATTCCTGAAGAATTCGAGAGATCTGTCCGACGGAAAGAATATATGATTAACTCAATTCATTTCCCGATTTGTTCCATGAAGTTCCAAGCGAAATCAGCGATTTCATTTAATAGCTAAGACGCGAGGTTATCCTACTGTCATTTGAATGTGCTTTAATCTTGAAGTGCTTTATTGTAACTAGATGTTAGTTATTGCTACCTGATTGTTCTTTCTTGCTATCTAGAATTTTTTTTTATCATCTGAACGGTCCTCATTGTTATATGAAGGCTCTTCATTGTTATCTGAACGTTCGTACGCATCTGTACGTTCTCTATTGTTGTGTGAATGCTCTTAATCCGCTCTCCTTTCTCGATCTCATTATCTCTTCCAGCTACATCTGTACAAAACAATCCCTGAGTATTTTTATCTCTGCGCTGCGCCATTTGATTTTTTCTCATTGTATTTCAAATCTGCATTTTATATTGCATTTAAAAGAACAAACACTATGATTGATTTCCGTTCAGTGCCGCCTGCTGCTTTTCATCTCACTGCTAGACTTTGGAATTCCATTCCTGGCTCTCTTTGTTCGGACCCCTACGAACTTATTTCTTCGCCTTTTCTGTTTTTCTTTCATGGGTAAACTAAATAAGGCAGTGGGTTGCTCCCCATAATGGTTTTTGTGAAAAAATAAAAATAAAAATGATGAATAACAAGACTTCGACCTTGGTGACTGAAGCAAGTGCTTGAAGCGAAATTGCCAGCATTATTTCGCTTCATTTTCCTAAACCTGTGAAACACGAAGAATGGAGGAGTGAAGACGTTGCCCATAATGTACTACAAGCACCGTTAACAATTTCCTAGATACAAGAAGCTCCTGGTGCATGTTACCATTTACCAAATAATTATTAACTAATATAAAAATACTGAAAAGAGCGCAAGCATGGGCTAATCTATACACTCGTATGAAAGATCACAAAATAATTAAAAGGTTTCTCCATCTCGCCATTAGCTGTCCTAACTTCATAGCTTTCAATGATGAACTGTTTCCGAGTCAAGAACCGTACAAAAAACACTGACGTTTAGGTATTATGCCATTTCAGGATATCAGAGATCGCGCGGTCCATTGCATATTTACCACATGAGTCACCACGGGAACCAAATGCCCTATACATCCCAAATGAAGGCTCCCATAAGCTCAAAGTGCAGAACAAAACAGTACGGTATGAAGACCATTTCAATTAGAGCGAAGAAAAAACTAACCACATATCATTTTCTATGCGCTGGAGGGCCACTGAAAGGATAACAAAAACAGAGAGGAAGAAAAGAAAATGTAGGCAGGCCCTGAAGTCGAATTTAGGCACATACCCCCAACGACGACTGCCATTACCCTCCTGTTGCATCGGTCATAAACAAGCGTTTCCCTTTGTTCTATATATAGGCATTTCTTCCATTTGTCTTTGTGGTCCGACTTCCCTAGAGGCTTTGTTCCCCGAGTGCGCAAGAACGTCTCCTCAGGTTTCCTCTCTTTCTCCTTCTGCTGGACTATACTTTATTGAAGTTGTTCCTCGTAACTTTGATGGCTACGTGCAATTGTTTAATTCCTAACAGCCGACCCTCCTACTTTCTTTATTCCGAGTCTAATTGTTTGCCGTAAATGGTTTAACAACCAACAAGAGGTCAGACCGTTCCAACGTTTGACTGGCCACTCTTCGACATGTGCATAAGGGAGGGTCCCCTTCACAGCAGAGTTGTCTAAATGATAATGATCATCCTAATAAACCACAAAAAAGATAATGTAAAAAGAAATGCCTAAAAAAATCATCAATTTAATATCAGCAAATTAAAATGAATTACGGAAACCGACACTGCCGTGTAATCTTCGTTGGCCATTGTTTTGGTAGAGCCATGCCTTAAACAAAATTACCAATTATAGCTTTGCGAAGAAGAAATCACTGATAGCATGCATTCTGCAAAAAAAAAAAAGGAAAAAACTTTTATATTTAATGACCAGTTACAGAGCCGGTTTTCTGTTCTCTAACATCTTTGGTAACAGACAAAATAGCACTGTTGTCATTCGGTCAATATACGCCATTTAGAAATAAACACGAAAGCAAACCAAGTGAATACACAAGATTCTTGGGCCTTTTGTGGACCACACGAACACTATCTGACTAATAAGATGACGGGCAAAATGTAAAACAACGACAACCAAATAACCTCTCGTATTTGAAAGGGTAAGAATCAGTAAGCAAGTACCTTCGGTGGATTTAAGATCCCACGACTTGAATCGTAGCTAATGAAACCTACGATCCACAAGAAAATACCGCTTAGCCTTACTATGACTGCACAACAAAAGAGGGAGACAGAGAACGCGTACCTCTCAACTATTCCCTCGTCCCTTGTGGAAACATACAAGTACATTCAAACATATAGAGACATTCTAATAATACAGTATGATGACATGAATTAGCAATAGTTCAAATGATAATTGCCGGAAACGCAAATTAGTCCCAGGACTGAATTGGTTAAATGCCCAGCAAGAAATTAAATTACAGGCAAATGCAAATGGGCTCAAGTCTGCTGTGTGCTGTTAGACATTACCCAGTAATTAAGTGAGGCCTTTAATACCCAAGTACACAAGACCTAATACTCCAAAGGATATTGAACTTCGGATGCAGCATCTCAACTCTGATACAATTGTCAAAGAAACAAACAAGCTCACGCGAAAGCAAACATAGATTCTTGATGGAAAGCACTGGTATGAAAAAGGCAAACACTTATACACAAACAACAGACAGAATAGTATGAAAAACACTAAACTAATACGGTTCAAAAAATGAAGAAAAAATAGAATTGCTCAGTTAAACAAGAAAATTAAAGATTTCTTGTAACTGGAAGATGAAAGGAAAACTCTGTTCCAAATAAAATTAAAACATGATACTGACAGCATTATAAAAAAAGACTTCCTTTACTTCCATTTTATGAACGCGAATACACACACACACACACACAGAGGCGACACTTTCCTGGAAATAACCTAACATTCCAGGTTGGGATGTTCAAAAATTAAGAAGCATAGTAAACACAAAAAGATAAATATTTTCGAGAAGCTAATTCAACATCTAAATGAGGAAATAAACCCATACAAATCAAAGGAGGAATATATATATGTATATATGTTATATATATATATATATATATATATATATATATATATATATATATATATATATATATATATATATATATATACTGACAATCGAATAGGCATATCGAATGATCTACTTTCGAATAAACCGCGAGAAGCCCAATGGGAAAATTTCAGAGTAACAGACAAAGCTTCAGGAAACCGGGAACTTCGTAGATCTCAAACTGCACTGATCTGAAAGAGACGGACGAAGCCCAGTGATACGTGATTTATTCAAATTAGGTCTTTATGTAACTTCCAAGCCGATACAGGTGTTATATGAAAAAGCGATGAAAAATGAATCTGTGTGAAAGAGGTTCACTTCGTCAAACACACTAAACTAGCTTAAATGAAACCCCAGAATTTCTGGCAGGAATTCATAGTAAAAAGTTATTACCAGTTTTAAAGTTCTGTACAAATATTTGTTATGTCAATGACACTTTCGCCTTCATCCAATACTGCAAGCACACAAAATCAAAAACAGCTATCAGGAGAATACACAGGATCGGTTGGCATGATGGAAGTATTTTGACCAAATCAAGGTCTCTCTTAAAGATCTTTATTTAACCTTAAACATTCACGCATAATATACATCTGTCTCCCCCCGCCCCCCCCCCCACCCCCAACACACACACACACACGCGTAGAAAACTGACGATGAAACTTCTGTGTAGGCGTATGAAATAACTAATGTTGAGGAAGCTTTACTGCACTGGAGGTCTACCTACGATTCAACAGTTAAAATTATGAATATGGCAGTACTACTATGCCATATATATATATATATATATATATATATATATATATATATATATAATATATATATATATATATATTATACATACATGTATATAACTATATACATACACACACACACACACACACACACACACACATATATATATATATATATATATATATATATATATATATATTCTCTCTCTCAACAAGTAACAGTAGAATAAATTTTCACGCATATATTTTTCAACAACATTATTTACTTCAGCAGTGCGATAGGAGCCGTGATACACACACAAACACGCACTGCGCAAATCACGCTTTATCGTAACCACACTCCTCCGCCACGTGTATAAATATAAGGGCCTTCTGTTCTAATACCTCTGCCGCTGTTATCCAGTACTTCCCAGGACTTCCTGTCCTTCTATCCAACTTAATATATATATATATATATATATATATATATATATATATATATATATATATATATATATATATATATATATATATATATATATATATATATATATATATATATATATATATGTGTGTGTGTGTGTGTGTGTGTGTGTTGTGTGTGTGTGTGTGTGTGTGTGTGTTTTAGTCATGTGAAGAGAATGGAGGAAGAGACGTTGTTGAAACGAAAGTCGTGTTAGGAAGGAAGGACAGGAAGCCTAGAAAGTACTGGAGATATATATATATATATATATATATATATATATATATATATATATATATATATATATATATATATACACGGGTTATTTACCATTTTCCTTAGCCATATGTCTTCTTCTCTAGGGAGGTAGCCCCAGAACGTGTTAATCCAGCTTCTCTGAACAAGGCTTTTTAATCGATAACTCTGCTGCATCCCCACACTTTTTCAGCCTGATTGTGATCCACCGAAGTTAACTGACCACCCAGGTCCCTTACCCGATGCCAAGATCATCAGGAGAAAATGGACTTTTCAGGTAACAGACCCAAGTGGTTTCTCCCTCATGGGATGGATCTCGTGTTTCTCGCTTTTGAGATTTGGTAGTAAACACAAACAATACTACTCAGATTATACCACACTATAATTCTTACAAGGCCGTCCCCAGAGGATCGACCAATTTATACGGAAATATATGGAAAATAGATAAATAAAAAAACCTAAGTAAATATTAACTAAAGGCTAACCAACTCCCCTGCGACAAATTATACAGAAAGGATTAAAAAGAATACTGATTTTTTTTTTTTTACAATTATGTTACTTATTTAAAACCTCCAAAGAAGCGATGAGGACATAAGAGGTCTTGCGAATCTTGTGTATCAGCAGGTTAAAATAATTGTTCAGATTTTCTCTAATTCATGAAATAATGGTACAAAGCGCAGGAGTGGCATTCTCTCACAGCTCTACATATTATATCTGAGTGCCAAGCTGTTCGTGGAAGAGATGGCTTGTAAATGACAGACAAATCCATTAATAACAGCCAGAAGGATAAAAAACACAATCTTCAGCAAAATATCTGCTAACCAAAACGAACATGTGAGTATCATTACCTGTTAGAGAGAGAGAGAGAGAGAGAGAGAGAGGAGAGAGAGTATATCCTGGGAGAGAGAAGCATCTAACACACATTACTGAGAAAAACTGAAATGTACTCGACAAGCTGAGTGTTGGGAATGCTACAAATTAATACCGCCGCCTTGAAAGGGAGCTCGCGAGCGCGCGAGGAAGCAGCCGCGCATAACGAGAGAAAAGTCGACACTTGGAAGGTCCCAAAGAATATGAAATGAGAACGCTATGGTGTGGAATGGCCGCCAAGTCGGTGCGTTTGTCTAATTAGAAGGTGCAAACCATATTTATGATTGTGAATAATAAACAGTTTAACCATTTCCCGTTTCCAAGACAATATGAAGATTTAGGCTGGCGATACGGGGTTATTTAAAATTAACGCCAGCCACGGCTTATTAGAATATAAAGTAGGACCTCGATCATCACACCCTCGTTTGTTTTTTCGAGTCGAAGAGTGAAGAGTTCGGGGAATATAAATACCAACACTCCTCAAACCCAATAAGGAACATGATGAATCACCTCCTTGTTTTCGCGAGAAAGCTCCAAGCACTCAGGCGCCCGACGAGCGCCCTTGTAACGGGGTCTACTCCTTCCACGCAAGACATGATAGGGGGGTTAAATTCCTTTGTTGCGACAGTGATTTGTGATCCCGCTTGGAGTATATCGGCGGTATTTATCGGTATCTAGAGAACCGATAACTTCCCTCCTATCCCACCGCCGGGGAGGCCCCCTTTCCTTACTTTCCCGTAGGCAGGTCGGGGGCATTAACGAAACATATCGCTGGGATGATCGGCCAGATGAGATGCACCACTGAAATATTTGACTCCGGAGACATGGAAGAAATATGTGAGGAAGACGAAGGGGGGCTCTCGGGCAGGGGAGGGAAGGGAAGGGAAGAGGAGAGGGGCAGCAGTGGATCGCCGTTTCATAAGGGAAAAAGAAGGACGTCTTCGACGCAGAGACACCTGACAATGGGAGTCTGAAAGGAACGGGGTCTTTCTACTAGGAGGGGTCCTCCTTCCAAATTCCGCCATCAGGGGTCAAGACCAAGGGAAGATGGATAACCAGGAAGGGATGGCGATGTGGGAGGAACAGGATACTGAAATGCCTTCAGCAGAATGGCGGAATTCACGAGTTATTTCATCTCCGGCTTAAGATGCAACTTGGTCTTTTGGCTTCCTACGACAGTAATGTTCACTGAAATTACAGCTGGTGTACAGCTATTTATTTGTAGCACATTCGTTCTTTGAAACGATTAGCTGAAGTACTGAACAGTAGAATCGTTAAAAAAATCATAGCCTAACTCTAATGATACAAAATATCTGCTATTAAATATCGTGCCTAAACACTGAGAAGTATATAAATTTTTTTTTTCTTCATGAATGCTAACTTCGGCAAAAATAGCACTCATAATTATGTTAGCAATTGCACAATACATGGAAAATAATCAGAATTTTTACACAAGACTGAATTAGTTGCTTGAAACTCGCTAAATTACATACAGCCTATATATATCTAATTCGAAAAAATGCAGAGAAATAAGCCCAACCTACATTAGTTCAAGTAGAAAAACAGTATCGATACCTTGCAATAATGAATAGTTTTTTTTTTTTTCAAAAAATCTCATAAAATTGCAGTGGCGAGAGACGATGAGAGCACCGAGGCAAAAAGGGGAATCCGTGAGAGAGAAAGGGGAGACCAGGGGAAGGAGAGGTGCGAATAATGTGTTGAAGTGGAAGGGGGGAAGGGAAGGGGAAAGGGGGAAGGAGGAAGGGGATAGGGGAAGATGGAGTGTGCAAAGACAAACAAGGTAGTGGGTGTTGAGCGATGCAGGTTGTCCAGGTGCTGACGTTGACGGAGAGGTCTTCTTGCATCCTAGTGGTACCGGCGGGATAAGTACTGCGCCAAGGGAGTGATGAACGGCGCCCAACCTATCGCCTGCATCTGCTAAATGTGGCCAGTTACCAGCTTTGTCTGCATAATAGTGGACTATACACCACGCCGGAGCTTCCTCCTCCGGCTCACTACTTCGGCTACAGACAAAAGTTGAAGGTCCGGCCCAGCAACATTAAGGGGAAGGGGTGAAGGGACGCTGCCTGATTAAGGCAAAGAGGTGGAGGGGATGTCAATCATTAAAGGGAAGGGGTAGGAGATGCAGCTTCATTAGGGAAGGGTGGGGGGGGGGGGGGGATATTACACGCTTATGGACCATGACTGGGAAGTCAGAAAAGGTGGCATACGTACTTTAGGACAGCGGAGATAGGGATTACAAAGTGATGAAGCCAACAGGTGCATTCTTGTATTTCATGTCCAAGTCGCCACCAGAAACGAGATCTCTAAAGAGTTCATTCTTGCATCAATTGGGCATTTATAAATCCTGACCTACTTTTCCTTTATTTACTCTGAGGAAATCGGCATTCTTTTTCAAATCACACAATGTCTTCGACTGCCAAGCACTGGACTTTCCTTTCTGATTCTGCTTCTTCCGACTTTTATTTTTTTTCCTTTATGGGTGCTCCTTGTAGCTTCCTTCTTAGTTAAGCATCATCTACCTTCCTTTGCCTTCTTCCTGCTTCCTTCGGGTCTGGGCTACAAAAGGGCAATAGGTCGCCCTTCCCAAAGGCCCTATATATATATATATATATATATATATATATATATATATATATATATATATATATATATATATATATATATATATATAATATATATGTGAGAGAGAGAGAGAGAGAGAGAGAGAAACTATTAAAATTCATTTATTACAAAACATGGCTGACTTCTCATATATTTCCCTAATTCTAATAGCATTACTTTCGACGGAACAGGTTGAATATTTCTTCCGGGCTAAACATTTTTTATAACTAAATCAGAGCAAAAGTTTCAATAAACCATCTGTTGTTCCCCAGCGATCGAGATCGCAGCAATAAAAAGGACACAGGATATGCTGGTGCAAATGCGAAAATATGCATATATTATTTTGATGGATTTTAGTTGGTGTTTCTTTACTTTTGTAAGTAAACTTTGTGGTATATTCAGTCAGCAAGAAACAGTAAAAAGTAAATTCACGTTAAAGTAACAATTCCCTCTCAGCAAAGATCTCTAGCGTAAGCTAATCTAAATGTCTTTAATGATATCGTTTCTCCAGTAGCTAATACAAATCCTTCTCTCAAAATACCAGATAAAATGAGATCAAAGTAAGGTTTTCCAGAGAAAATGACATATAATATGACAGAAAACGCGTTTATTTTTAAATGTATCTATTTCAATGCATTTTCAGAATATCCTGATCTGGATCTCTAAATCTAGAGGGCAACTGACGGCGACGAATCACTAAAAAAAATTAATTAATTCCTGCATATGTGATGCAGCAGTCCAGTTGAGATCAATTGCACTTGAAGGAAGGAAATGGCTTCATAGGAAGTAAAAGTACAGAGGAGCAACTATAAAGATGACTATCTGGTCGTATGTTGGTTCACCAGATGAAGTCTCCTCCTTAATTCACTCAACCTCAAGATGATTTATTAGGTCAGGTAGAAATATTTACGAAGAAAGAAAAAATGACCGCGTCTCAGCTGCAAGGCTTGAAACCAAGGCTATAGAGAACGGAAGATTGCGGGTTCCGAGCGCTGACATTTCCTGAAAATCATTTTAAACCTCCGTAGTCTCAGGATATTTCCAAATATTCGTGACGTCACGAGAAGGGGACGATCCCATTGGCTCCTGAAGGCCGGAACGTGATCAAGCGTTCACGCTGGACGCTGCTGGAGCGAAGGCCTCCATAGCTGTCCACTGGCAGAGTCGCCCGTGTCCAGCCAACAAATTTAAGGCCTAGAATGGGCGTTTCGTACCACGCCCAGGTTTCCCCGCCCCTTTCCAACCCTATGCTATCCTCCCACGCACCGGTCTCATTCGGCCCTCTTCCTACGCAATGCAGATTTACTCACAGGATACTGCCTTCCAACTCAAGAAGGACTCCGAAGGATTCACCGGTAACTCACCACTCTGACAATTCTGATTTATATAAATTTCTATGTATGTATGTCCGTATGTGTGTTATATATTATAATTATTAATATTATAATATATTATATTTATATATATATGATATATATAATCATATATATATATATATATATATATATATATTATATATATATATATATTATATATATAGATTATACATACATACATACACACACACACACACACACGAACACGCACATATAATATGTATGTGTGTATGTATGTATATATATATATATATATTAAATGATTTTACGTAATACGACTAACTTGATTTTTGCACGCCCAGAGTCCCTATGAAAATAATTTTCCAAGACATTTTACAAGAAATTTCTATTCTGTTTATATTCCAATAAGAAGGAGACCTCTTTACGTTTAAATTACATATCAATTGCTGCTAGACATCTCCAATTCAGCCTGAGATGAAAGAAGCTCCTTAATTTGCGGGGTAAATGCTGATCTACAATTTACAGACATTAATAAACAGCATAAAGAATCGTCTACATCTCAAGGCAATCATATTTATTCAGTAACCTTGGATCCCTACGTAAATCTCCTGAGCGCAGAATGAGGGGTTGCGCCTCTATCCACTTTGATGTTCACCACAGTTTCATTTGAGAAATAAGTTAGTCATGACCAAGATTCATGTACAAGAAGTAGCCCTGTAGTAGCCTAACCTACATGCTACATTTCCCCTAAGCTGGGATAACTCTAGAGAAAAAAAGATATGACTCACTGTCACATTCAACTCTTTAACTAGAATCAGAAAGAAAGTCTAGGGGGAACAAAATGTTCACATATATCACACGCTTCACAAACCAACACAGAGGTCAATTAGTAGTGATGAAGACCAGCAAACGCAAACGCTTCACCACTCACATTTCTCTTGCTTGCATTCCAGCGCTTCCTGGGAATCAAAGCCCTTCCATTCCAAAACCGCCCCCATCACATCTAGCCAGTATTTTCCTCCAATCCTCTTTTCCCTCAAGATT
>NC_087213.1:79592618-79600118 GCF_015104395.2 Macrobrachium nipponense | reverse complement strand
GCTGAAACGAAGCCGAGCGAAACGTTAAGATGATGCGACGCCATGACGCGAATTCGTTTCTGAGAGTTTGGAATTCTTTCGGCCGAAGGTAATGAGAAGGTTCCCAATGAACGCTTGTGAAACGTGAATCACCCACCTTAACTACCCTTAAGCCACCCTCGTCCAATGGCTTGTTAGGCCATAACAAATGAGTAACGATGAGTCAAGTGAATAATGAATGAATCATCCCACCGACTCTTGGCCATTGTCTCGACCCATTATGAAAAGAACGGCTTCAAAAGTTCCCCGACGTTAGCTTAACAATGGAGACCCAGAGCAGCGCTACACTTACAGCTTCGTATAAGATTTTAATGACAATGTTCGGGAATATGTTTGCCTAATGGGCACATAGAATAAATGCATGATGCTGTATGTCAGAGATATCTGACGGAGTATACGCCCCACGAGGCCTCGTCCATTCTACATGGTATTGCTTGACGAAAGTTAAATAGAACGAAGTTATCACATTGATATTGTGATACCAGACTAGTACTTTACGTGTGCTTAGAATTTTCAAGACATCTAGAAACCGGCAAAACTTACTCTACATGAAATGAAAATCAATTCCCGGAAGTATAATTAACGCAATTCAATTTGACAGGCTGAAGGTCGTCTCAGGTATCAGCCGACACGAGATCACAAAAAAAGGTCAATCCGAAAAACAAAGCAGTTTGCCGTCTTCATAAACCCGAAGCACATGACTGTGTAGGACCTTGTAAAAACTCAATCAGAACCAATACAAAATTTCACCTTTTATACATTCAGGTAGGCAAGAACCTGTTGCGGATGCTCCACTAAAAGCACCTGACAACAGTATAATGACTACAATGAAGACTCCTCTGACCCTCTTATAGTGATGACACAGACAAAGAAGAAGATCGAGAGGCTGTTTTCTCGTTGTAAAAGTCATCGTTTACATCTGAAACACGTTTGGCTCTGGGGCTGCCCGCGCACATTTCCCTCTCTCTACACACACACGGTCGAGAAGAAGAAGAAAAGTTAGTTACCAATGAACACTGTGACAAGATCTTTGTTGAGGTTAAAGTTTGATACAAGGTTAACGGTGTTGTTGAGTATGCGGTTCTTAGCCTTAATTCAGAACATACTATATCACAATTAAATTTCCGTTTAATAGTTTTGGCACCGACTTCCGTTTGGCACATCCTCCTACATTGTGAATATTCGCTAAATATCTTACTCCCAAGATTTTTGTATTATGAACAAAATAACTTAAGTGTGGACAGAGTAAAGCCAGGTGGAGTTTTCTGTCAACAACAGAAAATCCAAGTAGTTTTCAATCATTTGTTTCGAATTGCATTATCACAAATCCAGTTAATCGTCGACAAATTACGGGAGCTGTTCTGACTGGATAACGAATTACCTTGAAATACCATCTCTATAACCATTCTAGATCATTTTCCGTAATAGAATAAGGATACACAGCTTTGAACTGAATTCTCACTGGTTATAATACACATATCAAACGAAAGTTCATTTGATTTATATATATACTCTATCAAATGTATACACACACACACATATATATATATATATATATATATGTCGATATATGTCATACACACGTATAATATATATATATATATATATATATATATATATATATATATATATATATATATATATATATAAATATATATATATATAAATATATATATATATATATATTTATATATATATATATATATATATATATATATATGTATATATCTATATATATATATATATGTTTATATAATTATATATATATATATATATATATATAATATATATATTATATATATTATATATATATATATATCTATATATATATATATATATATATATATATATATATATATACATATATATATACAGACACACTCTCGCACCCAGTATATAAACTCCCAGCGAGCAGAAACCATCAATAATTCAACTTTCACAATGGGCCCACGTGCATAACAAAAAACGGTAACTGGAAGAGTACATTTCTTTGAAACTGCTGAAAACACAATTCAGTTGAAACAGGCTGTCAAAGTTGGCAGCTTGATCGCAATGTCTTTTATCTTTTATTTCATATTTACTTATTCTTTGGGTGATTGTGTGCGCCACTGTCGTTACGCTATTGCCAATCACCTGAACATCACAAGGTTTTTCATCGTTCTGGCAACGATCACATAACTATTTTTTATGACGGTTCTGGCAACACTGGTGTTTCCCATCACTCTGACATGGCGCGTTTTGAAAGGTGACGCTGCTGTCATGGCCATTTCATCCTGATAAAGTATTCGTGCTATTTTGTTTCTCTGCTGCAACATAAAAGAGGAAGGGCGTTACTATGGATGCAACAGAGTTGCGCCAATCACTCTGCCTAATTAAGATAAGCTTATTTTTCCCTTATTCGTGTCCGCCTAAAATGAGAGCCACTACATCGGCGCGTTTTTTGCTATCGCTTTCTCAAGGAAACAATAACAGCGGGTCTTCGAGTGTAAGTAAAAATTAAACTTGGTATCAGAAAATTAAATCAGAGCGCAACTAAATGGAACTATACTACGCATACACTGTACATACGCCACGGGGAAATTACGGCATTTAAAATCATCTTTTATTCTGACAGATTCTTCCAACAATGACTGCAAACGTGTGCGACAAACTGTACCTATTACTCAGAATGGTTAACATACATATAATCATTTCATCTTCAAGAAATTTATCCACAAAAGTTATGCAAAATACCTAGAGGGATAACGTCTTCTCATAACATTTGATAACCAGTATCAAAAAGTAATATATTTAAACGACATTAATTGTATGTAGAGAGAGAGAGAGAGAGAGAGAGAGAGAGACGATGAGAAAGCGATGAGAGGGGAGATTCGAAGATGAGAGAGAACAGGAAGGAGGGCGCTCGAGAGAGAGAGAGAGAGAGAATTTTATAATCAAATTTTTACAAACGCATGTATTAAGATTGATATCTTCATGATATGACACCGTCCTTCAGTATCGAAAGAGACTTAGTATTAAATCCTGCTCATTTCTCATCCAGTATTCAAGATAGTCCTATCTTTATCTCTCCCCTTCGCTATGATACCACACATAAGACTCTTTTTTTTCTTTTGAATGGAAGACCAAGATTTTCTGAACTAAATCATTTGTTACACCTGGCCTTCCAATCACTTTCTCATGGGCCGTACGGTCATTTTTGTACGTTAATATCTTCGATCCATAGCCATTCAATTAACGTTTGTATACTAATGATTTTTAACAAGCACCGATATGATAATACACAGCACATATTGGGACTAAAGTTATTTGTTTGTATCGTCTATTCCATGATGAAAAACCTGACCGACGTTTAATACCTCACTTTTTAGGTCTTATACACTTTATCAGAAGTTTTGATTCCAAGCCTTCAGATGTTATACCGGATATCAACTAAAGACACTTTGTCTTTTCCACAAAATTTTCCATTCAGAAACTTACAATGCTTTCTTCTTTCTGCTATAATTCAAGGGCCATATCATTCTTTTCCGCTTTCAAGATTTTCTTACATTCTGTTCAGGAATAAAAAACGCTCACATTTTTTGCAGATACAATAGTCATTTCGTACTACCACATAAATAACTGTATAAATTCCTCTCCCTTACGTATTCACAACGTTAATATTTATCCGTTCGATTTTAAGAGGATTCAGTCCTTGTTCACGGTATGCATTTGAATCCAAAGCCCATCGACCAAAACCTGGCCGATTCTTAAGTAGGTTTTCTACATGAATATGCACATCTTACACGTCAGACAATCCTTTCAGAAAACACATCTTACACGTCAGACAATCCTTTCAAAAAAACACATCTTACACGTCAGACAATCCTTTCAGAAAACACATCTTAAACGTTAGATAATCCTTTCAGAAAACACATCTTACACGTCAGACAATCCTTTCAGAAAACACATCTTACACGTCAGACAATCCTTTCAGAAAACACATCTTACACATCAGACAATCCTTTCAGAAAACACATCATACACGTCAGACAATTCTTTTAGAAAACACATCTTACACGTCAGACAATCCTTTCAAAAAAACAATCTGTCAATCAAAACGGCTTGAATTTTAACCCCCCTCAGTCGCCAAAAATATCCTCTGTCACTTGCATCATTCTTATCAGTAACTAGGCAAAAATCTTCTGTCCATAAATACATTTCCGAGTCTAATAGTGGCAAAACTCCTGAGTACATTATTATCTATACTTCTTATAAATATACAGGTATTCTACCACTACCTACACCTTTTATTCATAACTATGAGAAACCTAACTTCATCATATACACTTCTTATCCTCAATTATTTCATATCATCTACCAACCACAAAGACAAATAGTTTGTCAATGTCTACTCTTTCTATTCTTATTATTTTTAAAACTTCTTACTTGCAAATGTACCAAATTCTTAGTCACTTTATCACTTCTTATCGAAAAGTATAATTGCACCCTCTTATTTTATCTACGCTACTCCTCCTCAAATGTACAATGTACAGTTGGTATAGGAAAATATGCAAATCCTCTATCCTTACCAATATTAGTCACATGAAAATATACAGTCATTACATGCAACTGAACAAAATCCTCTCTTATAAATAATCTAATTATAATTATTAGAGTATTTATAAGAGAGGATTTTGCTCATTTGCATATAATGATTTTGTATATTTTCACGTGACTAATATTGATAAGGTAAAAATAATTATTTGTATTTTTTATCGATGAGCATATAAAATACACTATTATCATTTACACTTCTTATTCACTGATATAATAAATGTCATCTGCGGAATTTGCCAGCAACGATTTCCTTAAAACCTACCCAATTCTTTAAAACCGACCATATGGTTACAACTTTCAAACTTAGAAAGATAACTTAACTACCTATGCAATTTTCCAACATGACATTCAAGTAGTTTTGCAAATGTTGCACTGCATCTGGACAACTTCATTTCATACTGTATCGTTAATTGCAAGTACAGAGAGGGAAAGAAAAAAATTACCAATATACTTTTTAGAGGTAGATTCCACCTGTGTGTGTAAGTGCATATGAGAAACCTTGCGGGTACAAATACATAGAAAGTACATTATTATTCATGGTGCAGCAATGAACAAAAAACACCATTACAAAATTTATGCCCACCACATCAACAGAACAAGTAAGACAAGCGGGCGGGGTAATGCATGTGTTCTAACACCTTCCAAGCAGGATCTTATTTCCCACTCTATAAACCAAAAGTAACTTACTCCCAGAGAACTGAAAGGCGAATTAAAGTTTTGACGTCCTAAGCCTATGAATACTGACAAACTCATCTTTTGAAATAACAACATCAAGGTAACGGCGCTTTTCAGAGCGGCGAGAGGCTGCAGATTCCACGAGCGAACCACTGCCCTTTGTAGAAGGACACATTTATTATACACGATTAGACCGCCAAGTGGCAATGCGACCATTGGCACATACTTTATGCAAGCTGTCGACTACAAAACGTTTCGCTGAACGATTCGTAAAATCAAAAGGAAATCTCGAAATAGAAGCCAGCTTTCTCTATCTCTCAATGTGCGTAAATATACATGTGTATATATGTGTATATATATATGTATATATGTATATATATATATATATATATATATATATATATATAATATATATATATATATATATATATATATACACACGTGTGTGTATACTGACAAAAGTAAATTTTCGGCTTGCGAAACTTATTCTAGTCGTCCTTTCGTTCCCTATCTTTATCTCTCTTTTAATATATTTACGAGGGATCTGCAATAAAGAACGATTCCAAAAAAAGTCCTACCACCTGCCGTGACATTACGGAGAATGAAGAGCAAACACTAAAAGGAAAATAAAGAGAAGAGACGTAGGAACTTAATTAAAGGAAAGCCAGAAGAATGTTGATCAGACGGACAGCCAAGGACGACCCGAAATGAAAATCTTCAACAACACCGACACCGCGGGGTCACTCTCGACCAGTCCCTCACCAGGTCGCTTATTAAGACCTTTTTTCCCTGTAAAAAATGTTTTGATTAAAATTTCCTCTTTTTCTGCGTCCCCATAACAAAAGAAATCCCACCTAAAGAGATGTTTCCGTCTGTCTGTCTGTCTGTCTGTCTGTCTGTCTCTCGCCCCTTCTTCTTCTTCTTCTTCTCACTCTCTCTCCCTCTCTCTGAAGTGCCCCCCCACCCCCCCACCTCCGCATCTAGTAAAAGGTTGATGGAAATCCAACTCAACAAACAACAAAAGAATGACGCCGGAGTGTGCCCGAGTAGGGGTCGCCATGTTGGATCACCCACTTGACATAGCCACTCCAATTTCACAACAAGCAGAAAATGCAAATATTTGGAGATCTCCAGACCGCAATATTCCCATTCTAATAACCACTCTTACGCAGGGATTAATTGCTCCAAGTCTCCCCCATCTCGGGCCATACCTCCCTCCCCCTCCTCTAAGTATTCCCTACTCATATTACCTTCCCCGCAACTTCATCTCAGCTAGTCTTGCGCGCATATCAAAGCGCATAACGTCGTGGATATCATATTACGGTTAGAAGAGAAATAATGATGCATTTGCTAATATTTTGTCTACTTAGACAATTGTTTCACGAAGAAAAAAGAACGCAAAGAAAGTATTCTGCACAAACTAGCTAAAAGAGTATACCGCACTAATTAAATGCACTGGTAAATCAAGAAACAATTACGAAATAATGATAATATATGCCTGTCAAATGCCTACTTATGTAAACTAAACTTGATCAATGTTCTTACCATAGTGCACCGGAGGACAGTTTCTGATAGAAAAATCAGGGTAAAACAAACAATCACAGACTGTTAGTCATATGATCTTTGCAATTCCGATAATGCTATATTTTATACAAATTTAAGATTCAACCATTTTTCTTTTTCAAATAAAAGATGATATTGCATATCTTCTTTGGGTAAATGCCTAAAAATAAAAGCAATAAGCTTAGCAATAACAAGATTAATCATAACACGCAAAAATGAAGACAAATGGCGAATATTAAGAAAAATAATAACAAGGGATAATTCACCATGGAGACTGAGGCTTCTACTACATCATCTAAATCCTTCTCCTCTGCCTTCTCAAGCCCTTCCTCCCCCCCACTCTCTCTCTCTCTCTCTCTCTCTCTCTCTCTCCAATATATCTGACGAAAACAAACAAGGAATTCATAAAGTCAGTCTCCTGCGGAGTTAGAGCCATTTTTTAATAATGGTGGAAACGACGACGTACGAAACTCACGAAATTTCGAGGAAGATGTCTTCGCTGCTCACGGAGAGAGAGAGAGAGAGAGAGAGAGAGAGAGAGAACAAATATCTCTCCTTCATTGTATTCGTCTTAGTGCCAAGGATTTCATTAGGACGTCCGTCTATGCTCACAAATATCTATATGAA
>NC_087213.1:79585118-79587618 GCF_015104395.2 Macrobrachium nipponense | reverse complement strand
AATACAGACAATTAGTAAATAAGGGGAAAATGAAGAAGTCTTAGTATTGACGCGCTTACAATACACAATATATTACTTATTTATAATTCAAGGAAATGTTTGTCTTTTAGAGAGCCAAATTTCACCTCAACATCCTATTCTTTCTAACTGCTAAATACTATTAATGTTTAATCAGAACAGATACGCCACACAGTAATTAATATTCATCAATCTGACGATTTTCACTAGCAAAAATATGAACTATACTCTGTTTTTTTTCCATCTGTCCATCCGCCTGTGGTGTTTCCGTATGGTAACACTGCGTACCGGGCTTTAGATAGTTACATTTAGCTTAAATTCAACAACAATAATAATATCCTATTTCGAATATTAACGGTGTATTTCGCACACAGTAAAACACTTTTACTGTATTAAAACACTTTTCAGTTGCAAATGTACACCCAGATATCCTTTTATTTACCTAAATCTTACACATACCGTAACTATTTAAAGCCCGGGACGCAGTGTTACCATACAAAAACACCACAGGCGGATGGACAGATGGAAAAAAACAGAGTATAGTTAAAAACAACACTTTAGCTTCCGATCTACGCATCCGGCAAGGTACTCCAAATGAACAGATATCAGATTACCACACGGGGGAAAAAAACTGCCAAATCTGTAATGGAACAAAGCATGAGCTGACGCTAAGTGCATTTTTTCACTTCATGAGTGTTCACACAAACATACAGCGCTATATCAAGATTCCGGACGGTGAATATATATATTCTTGTCCTCTTTCAAAGTTATATATCAATACATACTACAGTAAGTATAGACAAACCACACATACCTTTACATATGCGCACATGCATACACTGTATGCGTGTATATATATATATATATATATATATATATATATATATATATATATATATATATATATATATATATATATATATATATATATGTTTATCACAAAAATACTGTTCAGAAACAGCTAATGACTTTTAAAGTCACTTTCTTCCCAGCTTAGATACATATTCGACCACCTAACCATGATTCAACTTCAAAGAGCTAGAAATCACCGTGCCATGGAATTAAAAGCGATTGACTTTACGCTTTATGTCGGCCGTTAGGATAAGCCAGAGAATTCGAAAAGCCGAGAAAACTGCTCAGGGCTCCTAATGCTGTCACTCTAGAGTAAACAGGCGCGAATATTTTAAGCAAACAAGCGACTCGATAATTTACCAACCGATCGAGTAAATTGCCCAGCTACTAAAGGCTCCTTGCTAGACGTAAACAGTCCTCCCCAAACCCTCTTTTTAACAGGTATTTACTTACTGTATTGTCATTTTCTAGTGGAACACATTTACGTCTTGCAGGGCACAATGGCTACTCAATAAACACCCCTCCTCCTTACTATAATTCCCAGTGTTCTATTTCTCTTTCATTTAATCCATTACTTAGCTCAGTTTCTTGTTTCTTTCGTGTTTCTTTCGATTTCCTTTGTCGTCAGTAAGCTTCGGTGCACAATGTCTGTTGTTTGATTTTTTTATGCATATACTAAATCTTTCTATTTGGAATTCATACATAGTAATAATCCTTGTTTTCTAAGGTTGATGAAAATGATGTCACTTGAGTTATGTGAGGGAGAACTAAAAAAAAAAAAAAAGGCGTTATTAGAATTTTCAAGCCTCAATTTGTTGATATGCAGGAGTCAAAAGAGCGTTTCAGCATCAAAATATCACAGAAAAAAAACAAACAATCATGAGCAGAAATAGACCTAACCGTGCGTGTTACGTTCTTGCCTCGCAACACCAGGCTTTCATGTATCCTGATGCGTGATACTTGGGTTTTGTCTGGCAATATTTCCGTCACTTTGGATCAGTAGCTTTGACTTAATGCCACGTGCTCTCTTGCTCGCGCGCGTGTGTGAAGATTCTCTAAAGAAAAGGGCCAATATACAAGAGTACCTTTACAGAAAGCGACACCCTCCCTCCCTCCCCCACCTTCAATACCTTTGCAAGAAACAAGAATGGTCTCTTTTTAGCTTAACCTTCCCTGTAGATCCTAACTTGCTCCCTAGAATTTCCCTTCGCAACACCTTCGTGTTTTTTTCCTATTCTTTTTCTGAAGTCCCTCACGTCTTTTCTTCTCGCCGTGTCATTCGTCTTTCTGGTCTCCCTCGTTCCCTTTTATCCTCCAAGACTTCCTCGCCCTTTCCTCCCCTTCGACCCCCCTGACAGGGACAAGGCAGCCGAAGGGACAAACAGAAAGAGGGGTATTGTTTAGGAGTCTCCCGACGAAGGTGGTGTCGATCGTAAGGTAACACGCACCAGACATTTCCCCAATTTATGCTGATGAAATCCAAACGGTTGAAATTAAAAGCGAATGTTCAAATGGGGCACGGACGTGGGGGAGGGGCATGGACTGGAAGTAGGTTGGTGTGCAGAGGGTACCGAGGAGGAGTGGAAGGGAGGGCATGACGGCCATCAGAAACGCTGTCTAAGGCGCTGAA
>NC_087213.1:79562618-79580118 GCF_015104395.2 Macrobrachium nipponense | reverse complement strand
GTAAAGGAGGTTAAAAATGAAGTTGAAACAGAAAATATATATATATAAAAACATGCAGCCACATTTTTTTTAAACAGAGGCTTTCGATTGCCTGTCCTTCAAGCTTCTGCAGAAAAAGCAAGTTAGGTATCAAACACTAATATATGAATATTTAGGTGAAAGAAAGGTAAGAACACGGGACACCATATACAATCGTCGATATAATAGTACTAAAGTTACTAAGAATGCTCTAAACTGTGACTGGTTAAAACAAAACTGTAAATTTGCTGATGTTTGTGTGTGTGATGTGAGAGAGAGAGAGAGAGAGAGAGAGAGAGAGAGAGAGAGAGAGAGAGAGAGAGATGGTAGCATCTAGAGAAAGACCTTTCGATGTACTACCGCAGGAGTTCATCAAGGTATGTAAGATAAAAAATAAACTTCTGTAGCATCTTAACCCCTATCAAATACCCTTTTTGCCATCCGTAAATCCCAATTCAGACATGGATCTGTGACTCCATTTGGATGTTATTAGAAAATGTTGAAAAATGGAAAGGCAACAGGTGTCGAAGGGGTGACAGGTGATGAGATGCTGCGGCATGATCGTGATAGTTAGACTGAGCGGTTGATGAAGGTATGAGACATATGCGTGGAGCAGTATACAGTTTCTAATAAGTGAAAGAAATATTATTCATTTAGCATATATCAGAACAGGTGCCGTACGCATTACAGGAGACATAATGTTACGAAGTATATCTGGGAAGGAGTACAGTAGGTATTCATTGGGAGGAAACAGATCAGCAAGCGATGAGGCTGTGTTCGTTTAGACAAGAAAGGGATGTGAATCGAATGTTTATCATGAAGAAATTGAGTGAGAGGCTTAGTGGGGGAAAAACTGTACACGGACTAAAAAGCTAATGGAGTAGAAGTAAATCTGATGACAGCAATCAAAATTTATATGAAGAAAATGGATCTTTTGACTGGATATGTAAATATGAAGACTGGTTTGGTATAAATGGGGTCTAAAACTAGTAGGTGTTTTATTCTTCCACAGAAGTTTAATAATTGTCTGGATGGAATTATGATAAAAATAAGAGATATATATATATAGATATATATGTACATATATATATTTATATAGCTATATATTATTTATATATGTATATTTAATATATTAATATATATATATAGTAAATATATATATATAATATATATATATATAATGCAGGCACACACATATATACATACACAAACATATAAATATTTGGAATATATATATGTGTTGATTATATTATATAATAATATATATATAGAGAGAGAGAGAGAGAGAGAGAGAGAGAGAGAGAGAGAGAGAGAGAGAGAGAGAGAGAGAGGACTGAAATATTTTCATCCAGGCGACTAGGCAGTATCCACCCCAAAACTGGCTGGCGAGCAATAAGCAGAGAGCGATCCGCTTACAATCATTAACCACCGAAAGATGGTAATTGGCGGAAACAATAATTGGTATCAACTTTATCGGGGGAGTAAACACACGATGTTCCTACAACGAGACACGTGCACGATGGCTGTGTTACGGCTCCTCTCGGCTGTAATTGCTTGACTCAACTCACAAGAGCAAACTCCAAGAGCCACTGGGAATGAATGCTGCCATAGGTATTGTGTGCAAGAGTTAAAACTATATCGCCGGATTTATAAAGATGGGGATACAGTAATTTCCAATCGTTGTGAATAAGTGTTGTTGCTTCTTATATCACTAAGATTCCCATCTTTTTTTATCAGAGCGCCATACAAACTAGTATATATATATGTGATTATATATATATAGTATATATATATATATATATATATATATATATATATATATATATATAGCGCAATATAACCCAACATTTCTATGTACAATAATGTCGGTTTATATATATATGTATGCATTGCATTCGGAATAAAAGGGGCCCATAAAAAAAACGCCTCCTAGAAGAGGATAGACAGTTTGGTCTCTGGAATATTGTACTATTTACTTTATATATTTTGGCGTTTTTATGGGCTTCTTTCATTAGATGGAATGTTACGTCTATATATATATATATATATATATATATATATATATATATATATATATATATATATATATATATATACACGTATATATATATATATATATATGTAAATAGTTAAAGGACCATTAAAACACTCTGGTTTAAAGCAAAGGACTATATTTCGGTGGACTGACTTCCACCCTCGTCAAGTAGTACTTTGATAGAGTGGAATATTGTCCTTGGCTTTAAACCGGGATGTGTTTTTAATATGGGCTTTTTTTATTACTTGAGACGTATCCTGTTTTAACAGAAGAATAAAACTTTACCATATATATAAAATATAAATATAAATATATATAAATAATAAAATATATATATATATATATATATATATATATATATATATATATATATATATATATATCGAGCTATAATGTCCTTTAATATCTAATTCGCTCTACCTCAGAATTAATATATTTTCATATATACTTTAACCGAATGGGAATTTTTTCTCGATAATAGACTTGCCTGGACCGGGGCGCGAACCCACGGAGCCTTTCAAATCCAGGAACGTCAGTGAAGCTTTTACCTACTACACCACCTTCGCGCCCCGGGCCAGGCAAGTTTATTATCGAGAAAAAATTCCCCTTCGGTTAAGTATATATGAAAATATATGAATTCCGAGGTACAGCGAATTAGATATTAAAGGACATTGTAGCTCGATATATGTATATGAATCACGGAAATGTGATATGACTTATATATATATATATAATATATATATATATATATATATATATATATATATATATATTTTATATATACAGGATATAAATAAACGTCGAGTCTGTATTTCTTTATTCAAAAACTATAAACTAATCAGCATTTTCTGACGTATCTTACGATTCCCCACACCAGTATTGCCTTACATTTCTAGAAATTTTACCAATAGTTAATAGCTACAAATAAATAAATGAATAAATAAATAAATAAATAAAGGATGGCATTAGAAAGTAATCTTGAAAGGTCAGATAATTTTGTCATTCAATTGCACTAATTACCAATGGCTGAAGGTTCCTCGTCGATGCATATCAAAGGTTACACCAAAAAAAAAAAAGATGTAACAATCAATTACGAGGGATCCTGTTGAAACTGACTTCTACAGAGGTGAAGTACAACTGATGGTGGTGTTCCGGTTCCCATCCCGTTCCCATTAGATCTAATCAACGAAAATGTGTGAGAAAACCTTTCAACTTAAAAAAAAAATTTATAAAAACGTGTATAAAGCAAAATTCAGTCATCATTGGTACAGAATAACCTGTAACCTCTGCGTTTTCTCATGCACATGACATGGCACGATCATATGCTCTCTCTCTCTCTCTCTCTCTCTCTCTCTCTCTCTCTCTCTATTCATTTTCTCTGTTTTTTTTTTGGGGGGGGGGGGGGGCGTTTGGTGGTGGGGAAGGAGGCTTATTTATTCATATCACTTAGTAAGAAAATTTTTTACAACAATCTTCATAATTAAGAAGAATAATAAGTGCACCAGGGACAGGTATATATATACATGGGTAAATTTTAGCATTGGCAACAGATTTAAAAAGTATGTTCAAAGCAAACAAACAACAGTTTTCATCTTCCTTTCAAGCACTGAAAAGGACACCGCTTCAATAACACGCTACTTTAGCCAAAGGCGAGACTGCTTATGAGATCAATATGTATAGGTACCTACCCTTCAAAATGAATGAAAGTTGATTCTTTGAAAACATTTGTTACTCTTTACCAGAGAGGACATCTTTATTTGTTTATAAATACTAGCTCCAAATGATTACTTTCTTATTAAAGTCTAAATCTATTTAATTGTCTATCTTTAAGTGTTATCTGTTACATACTTGTTATTAATTACTTAACCTATTTGTATATGAACAGGAATTCCAGGGCGCTTAGTATTTGTTGGATTATTAGTCGCTATTACTTTCTGCATACTGAATTTGCTTCGTCTTCTCTTACATAAAAGAGCTCACATCATTATTACTAGTGTATGTCGTAAAAGGCGTTCTTTCTAGTCAATAAACATGTGGATATTTATCTTAGCATTACTATTACGAAACTTCATCTGCTTCAGTATGATCAAAGAGAATCCCGCGAGACGAGCGTCGTCAGCATCCAGTTCCGAAATCACATCAGCTGACAGGTGTAGAATGGAGCCAGCCCCGGGAACAAAAGGAACAGAGTCGTCTGAAAATTGCAAAGACAATGGAAGACGACGCAGAGACTTCGACTCTTCAGCGGCAGCAAAAAACGACAATTACAATAATCACCCGCAATATACCTGACTTTTTGTTGTGTAGTGGGGTTTAACGCACGAGAAGGGAGAGTTCGTTCTCAAGCATCTGGTCTTTCTGGAAAGCCTGTAGAACTAAACGTCATCAATACGACACCCGTTTTTTAAATGTTGAATTATAAAGCGTGTCATCTCTTGGATACATATTTTTTCGTGCATTAGGGTCTGCAAGGCAGTGATTTTAGAAAGCTTATAGTTATAGGCCTGCTGAATACCCTAGCGTGCGAATCATAATTCATCAATGGACAATAAGCAGACATCCTTTATAAGTCGTTCGACCAATTTTACGACTATCTCGTCGAACCATCAGGTTATTGTACAATAACATTTAATCGATAATGTGTTTAATCGATACAATAATTTAGCTTTAATCATAGTAACTGTTCTGAAGTACACAAGGAAATATAGTGAAAATACCACAGACATTATATTACAACACAAACATCATTACTGTACAAACCCAAAGAACTCTCTTTTAATCTTACTGCGCACATGTACTAAAACACTTACAAAAATACACACGCAGAAAGCAAAACAAAAAAAACCAACAGGACAACTAATGATTTTCTCGTTGCTACCGAAGCAAATGTTAATAAAATGACACAAGGGCTTCATGAAAGATGGATAGGTACCAAGGACGTTGCTGAACAAAGGCACCCATAAAAGTAGGTTGGTATTTTGATGAAGTCAGATCATATTTTGTCAAAAGCAGGCTAACGAATAGCTAGAGAAAAAAATCGTCTATACTGCACTTGAAGCAAACAAATGCACTGACTTTTTAATATCGTTTTTGTATTTTCTGATGATCACGCACCCAGCCACTACGTATATATATACATACTATATATAATTTTTTATATTATATTTATATATAATATACATATATGTGTAAGTATACTGTAATTATGTCTATATATATATGGTGTATGTATTATGTAATGCGTAATGTTGTAGTATGTATGTATGTATGTATGTATGTCTAGTAAAAACGCCATTAAAATCTGGTTTAAGCTGAGAGAATATGTCCGGTGTCTGACTACACTCCTTATCAAGCAGTGAATGACAGAATTTGAATGGCGAAATTTTTAGTAGGGATGTGCCCGTTAAGGTGATACGTCTTCCTTAAGGCACGATGAAGGATTAAGAACATAGCTAGAAACCTAGGGCGGCTCAAGCACGACCCAGGCATCATCTAAGGACATAATCTCCAATGTATAACTTCTTTTTGTCTTCACTGATGATAAGAGTGTAGTCAGACACCAAATAGTCCTCGCTTAAGATAGTGTTGAATGGGCTTTTATAGCGAGACGTATTCCTTTTTTAACAGAAGATTTATTTGCATATATATATTTGAAAAGTTGATATAAGTATAATTATAAAACTTAGAAAATGCAACAAAATTCAGTCCATTCAGTTGGGTTAACAGAAAACAATCCTGTAACTCTGCGTTTTCTGCAAGCCGGACATTGGCGGCGGTCCATATAGGCTTTCCTTATCTGTCTTTTGTCTGTTCTCTCACTTTATTTTCTAGTGCTTTTTCAGAGCCTGTGCTATACGATACACAATTTACACATTATATATATATATATTATATATATATATATATATTACATTCAGTATAGAATTGGAAGGCGGTTGCTTGAAACAGATAACACATCGTTGAGGAAGGGCGCGATAACCAAAATCATTTAAATTTTGATTTTTTATGGCTGACGTTCAGGGACCATGTGTACCATTTTGAAGCTAACAATAAATGGACTTGGGGTATGCGCTTCTTCCTCCGTGATATATAGTATATATATTTAATTATAGATATATATATACATACATAAATATATATATAGGGTATGTTGCTATAAATAGATGATAGATAGATAGATAGATAGATAGATAAGATACTGCAATTCATCAGTTCAATTTAAATGCTGCTCTAAGGATGTTTCAGTTCTCCTTCTGTTGCCTCAAGGCAAAGAGTCCAACTCCACATCCTTTCAAAACCTTTCAATAAAACTTTTCGTATAAACTTCGTTGGAGTCTTAATTTTCAATATTATTTTTTGATCAATCCTTGTTAAACTCTCCTATTGTAAATGTTATCTAATAAAATACCGCTTACTAAATTCAGTATCGTGAATTTCCTGTACCATCGACTTTCTTCTGTATAAAAAAAGAAATTGTTCCCGAATATTCCTGCAACTCGAAAACAACCCCGTGACCTGATTAAGATCTTTCAGTGGATTTCCAAAGGTTATGTACATCACACAAAACAGCTCTCGGTAACTTGCGAAAATGTTCCTCGATACGAACAACACATCGAAGAGAGAGAGAAAGAGAAAGAGAAAGAGAGAGCCAAGCGGAGGTCTGTTCCCCGAAAGCATTCGTTACCCACTCCCTTATCCGACATCCCCCTACCCACCACCCGCTACCCCCCCTCTTCCCAGCCCCCCCCCCCCCAATCCCTGCTCACTTTGCTGGCTCAGGAACTGTCAATGGCCAATTAACTGACAATTACTAAGCACGGAATCAAGCCGGCCGCTTCTAAACAGCCGTCATTTAGATGTTAACCATGACTGCATTATGCAAAGCTGGTGGAGGGGGAGAGCGCCGAGGTCGGCCGCCCCAAGACGACGGCACTGCCGGAGAAATAGAAGGAAAGCTGGGGGAGGGGGAGGGGGGGGGAAGGGGGTAGCGGTGATAGCTGAAAGAGGGGCACATGGAGAGGTCATGTAAAAGGGTGGGTATATCTAGAAGGGAGAGGGGGTGGAGTTGGGGGAATGATGGAGGCTGTAAGGAGGCTATCGTGAATAAAGGAGAGTGGGAGGGAATCGCCAGATAATAGCTGATGAAGAGAAAGACCGCAGGTCATGAGAGAGAGAGAGAGAGAGAGAGAGAGAGAGAGAGAGAGAGAGAGAGAGAGAGAGAGAGAGTCTGCGAAAATTCCATAAATATCTACAGAGAACGCGACTCAAGTTACACACATCGAGAGAAAACAATTTAATTAGGGGAGTTTGAACATACCCAGAGAAAAGTGGAAATTTAGGTATAGTCACTAGAACCCAGAGAGAGAGTTCCTGGGTGTAGTCCACAAACACCTAAACGCATCTATACAGAAAGAGAGAGAAACTCCAAGAGCCAAACTGAATTCTTCCAACAGGGAAAAAAAAGGAGGCGGTCGTGGGAAGCATCGAAAACGGTGCCCCGACCTCTTTATTGTCACTTCTTATGAGCTCTAATAATGGGAATGGGCTTTCCGAGCGGCGACACAGACATCCAGGCAGCCAATTGGGAAAGCGGAAAACACACAATTGTCATTCTGGCCTTTGAAGTATAAGAGAAAGCCGATGAAAATGACCGAATAAATTCGGAGAATTTCTCTTTATCCTTTCTGGGTAAAGACTGCAACGGAGTAATGGGAAACAATTAAGTTGGGTGCTAATATCACTGTCCAGGGAACGTTCAGTTACTATTTCTAACTAACTTCAGAGTTGAACTTTTCATAACTAAGATGACGATCCTGAAATTGAAGTTCGTATACATGTACATATTCAAATATACTATATATGTATATAGATATATATATATATATGTTTGTGTGTGTGTGTGTGTACTTACATACATACTCACACACATTGTGTGTGTTTAAAGTTTAAACATATTTCTCACTAACTTAAGAATTGAACTTTTCATAACTAAAATGACGATACTAAAAATGAAGTTCGTATATACATATTCACATATATATGTATATATATATATATATATATATATATATATATATATATATATATATAGTATATATATAGATATATATATATATATTATATACTATATATATATATATATATATATATATATATATATATATATATATATATATATATATATATATGCGCGCTGCGTGTATACATACATACATAATCACACACATTTTGTATGTTTAAAGTTTAACATATCGGTAGTCATAGAGGAGCAATTAAAACCATCACCTCGAAAAAGATGAAATCCCACCTCGACTCAGTCTCATTATGGTTCTCTGGAGACGAGTAGAGGGACCACGTACGGCAGCAGCAAGTGCAGCCTTTTCTTAGATCTGGTGTCCGCAGTACAAGGACCTCATGCTTTTCCACCCTCAACCTCTCTACCGAAAGAAGTCGAAATGCTTATCTCGGAGTGGAAATCTTCAACACCTTACAAAGCGACGTCACTAAAATACGCATTGTGATAGACTTGTCATCAACGATGAATGCACAACGCCAATTAATGATTCATCTTCCCAGTATCAGTTTTTATTTCCCTTTAGTTGTCACAACAAACACACAATGCATAGAACAATCAACCAGGTTAAAGAAATGTTTTATTCGGAAAATGTTTGAAATACAATACAATATACTGGACAACAACTGAGCAATTATTTTGTATACAAAGAATACAATTCAATAAAAGGAGAGGAAAAACTAAAGAAACTTTGCCTCTACCCAAAAGGTTTTTTCTCTTTCTATTCGCACCAAAAATATTCTCAAGCCATAATAAATATTCCCCCGCATATTCCAGCCAAAAATTATTCTTAAACACAAACTTTGCATCTAAAGCACCCTGCTCGCTTTGCAATATTTTACTGCAACACAAAACGCTCACAAGATACTACACTCACGTCATTTTTGCGGGCGAATTATTTATCTTGTAATCGCTAAAGTGAGTTTCCAGTAAAACTAAATAAATGATAATGAGAACAGATAATGTGATAGATCGATGGATTATATAAACATATAAACAAAGAAGGGAAATATAAGAAAAGTATATATATATATATATATATATATATATATATATATATATATATATATATATATATATATATGTATATATATATATATATATATATATATATATATATATATATATATATATATATATATAATAGATAAACACATACTTCTACTTACAAAAGACTTTACGAAAAACTGTCTTTTCAAATAAAGAAATTACAACAGCCACTGCCACACACACACACACACAAACAAACACACTAATTGCTGCATCTAAGTTGAAACCCAAGTGTTAAACTTCCTACAGTTTTATGGCTGTCCTACATACATACAGATTCATACAGATTCATACAGAGAGAGAGAGAGAGAGAGAGAGAGAGAGAGAGAGAGAGAGAGAGAGAGAGAGAGAGGTGACCTGATCGGTTCAAACTCACATATCAACAAGACTTTGATATGTTCCATCGTAATCCATCGAGTATCGTCTTGTAAACAGAAATCCACAAATGCTGAACAGGAAGCTGACATCGAAAGCGAAAGCATCAACGCATTCCCTTGAAACTGTAAAGCGAAAGCATCTACACACTCCTTGAAACTCTAAAAGGCAAAAAATTACACGAAACCGTAGTTGTTGGAATATGACACCAGAAGAGCATAAATTAAAAACAACGCATCCACGAAATCTTACAAAAAGGGCATATTTATAAACAAACCGAGGAGTTGTAAATGATCACCGTAAACAATGCTAGCATTATTGCTGAACGAGGTACTTAAAAGGCGCACAAACAGAAAAGTTCTATGCAAATGATGTTGTTTGGGATCCTTCCTCCGGAATGGCTTTGCGGGGCGGGATTGAGGGAAAGGGATCGCTACTGAGAAGGCTACAAAGAATGTTGTAGACAGGAGGAGGAGGAGGAGGAGGAGGAGGAGGAGGAAGAGGAAGAGGAGGAGGAGGAAGAGGAGGAGGAGGAGGAGGAGGAGGAGGAGGAGGAGGAAAGAGAACGGAATTGCCGTAATGAAACTTCGTAAGACATAAGAACAAGAAATCGGGTTCGACAATTCAAACGTTGAAAGCAAGAAACGTTTGAGTGTGTGAGTATATGTCGAGAGAAAGCAAACCTAAATATGCGTACGAGACATGAAAGACAGGAATGAATATATGAAAGGGAAGGCAATAAGCAAAGAGAAAATTTGAGTAAACTGAATAAAATACAATGGAAGTGTTTATATGTGGAGAGAGAGAGAGAGAGAGAGAGAGAGAGAGAGAGAGAGAGAGAGAGGCAAGCATTAAATCACTCCGCTAGACACCCTCACCAGCACTACTTCCTATTGCCGAAACTGCCGGAATTCCTGATGGCCAATTAAACCTGTGTTAATTGCTGCCGCTGCTCTGGCTTATCCGCTGTGACAGGGCGAGGGTGAGATACGGCTAGATAAAGGGAAGAAGGGGGCGGGCGAGGGAGAAGGGGGGGGAGGGGGAGAAAGGGGGGGGGGGGGGGGGGGGGGGGGTGGGGGGGGGAGAGGGGAGTGTTCAGAGAGGCAATGAGCTCCAACAGAAGACGGGCGCAAAGGGGTGAAAATGACAGACGCTCCGGAGAAAGACAAGCAACTCTCCTTGAAATTCGCACAGGCCTAAAGCTTTACTACATAATATCCACGTGCCTAGAACAGCACTGTTAAGTGACAACAGCCTAAAATGAAGAATGGTATCAACTTACTATCCATTTGTTTTTAGGACTTGAAGAATCTCGAAACACAGACTGATGACACAGCCAGAAAGAAGTATTAGTCATCACCAACAATGCGTAGCTACATCTCTTTCCTCACGAACAACAACACGTTTTGAAAATCAACTCAATTCTCAGTTACTTAAAAAATTCATATCAACCGGATTTGCAATCAAAATCTGGATTTGAATTAGGTGTGGTATATGGTCACTGAAAATAGGAAGTCAATCATTGAACTTACCTCTGATACGTAAAGTTCTTATGTTGAAAACAGACCCCGGTCATCACTAGTGAAAGGTTCCCAGTCCCAAGCATTAGCTTCAGTCATCAACTGAAATCACCAAAAACCGAAATCGATACCATTTCAGACACCACCCACAAATACGTTACTTGAAGCAAACATCTGAACAATGCTGCACCAAGGATCAGCCTCTCATGCTACTTAAAATGAAAATGGAAAACGCTGCTTATCTGAATATGTGAAAACTTTCGAACAGCCATTTAACTGAATGCCCGAGAACATTCGAAAATACTCAACTGAAAACATGAAAACATCAGAAAAGTCACTTAAATGAAAGAGGAAAATATCGAAAACCTAATAGACTTGAATATGAAAAACATTACAAAATCTCATAAGCAAATGTTTGCGATGAACATTCAAAAGAAATTAAACCCGATTAACTACTTAACGAACTTGAAGATTGACTAAGCAAAATTATGTCGAACTTTAAATTTACATAGGATAAAATTCTTAACTGAAAGTTTGAAAAAAGTATTTGATAAACTTATAAGTTGATATATGTACTTGAAAAGCCAACTAACTAACACAGTCTGAAGGAGAAAACAGGAAATAAGCATTCAGATGAATGCTTGATATGAGAATTAGATCGAGCCACTAAGAGAAATAAAAATTTGAGGAAAGCAATTTTGCCTTTCTAGGACAAACCTATGATTTATAAATAGGCAAAGTCTCAACGTTTTGTTATTAATCAATTTAATTTACTGTCCTTACCCTAACGGGTAGATCGAAAGCTTGCCTAGAAATCAAAACAGTCTAACCTGTAAACTGGCTTCAATTCATGCTGAAATTAAATTTATAAACTCGAGCCGGATTCATCTTAAGTTAAGTATATCTTAGTTTAACCAGACCAATGAGCTGACAAACAGCTCTCCTAAGGCTGGCCCAAAGGATTAGACTTTTTTACGTGCCTAAGAACCAACTGGTTACTTAGCAACGGGACTAACAGTTTACTGTGGGATCCGAACCTTATTACATCGAGAAATGAATTTCTAATCACCAGAAATAAATTCCTCTGGTTCTGCACTGGCAACAGCGGGATTCATCTAAAGCTCATGCAGACACACTTAAACTCGCGAACAAAAAATATTTAAACACAATTAACCTCCAATCATCCAACGCGTACTTGGAAACTGTCAGTGAATACATGACTACTACAGGAGGTAGATTGATTGATCGATCATGGAATTTAAGGCATAGCCCAAGCACTGGGACTTGTAAAGGTCATTCAGCGGTGCAGTACATGAGGCAGATCGCGACCTACAGGGAAAAAGACCACCCTACTCCTTACGTTGAATTTCTTCCAGCCAAATTGCAACCGCGACCTTCCAGCAAATCTGTATTGTTAACATCAGCAGAATGGGCGATTCCAGAAGGTGACAGTTTTTTTCTTACCCATATTATTTCACCCACAATACGTTCGAAGCTTCTAGAACCGTGTTGTTAACCTCTTCATTACCATTAAAAGGATTTCTCATTCGCTGGACAAGTAAACTTTTCTTTCTAATTTTGGCTTATATCTGGAACATATAACGCAACACCACTAGCCGAGCTTGCTAGTAACGTGATTAAATATGTGTGTATGAATGTATGTATGTGTGTATATACATACATACATACATACATGCATACATATACTATATATTATATAGATATTATAGAAATATATATAATAGAAATATTAAATAATATATATATATATATATATATGAATATATCACATCGAACCGTGATCATTTATATAATCAAACCAGCTACAAATGTCCTTTAATATCTAATTCACTTTACCTCCCTATATTTTCTATATGTACCGAAGGGGAATTTTTAAGTTTAATAACAATTTCGTCCCCCATGGGTCGAACCAGCCCCATGGTACGTGTTCGATCCATGGGGGGACGAAAAATTGTTATCACTTAAAATTTCCCCTTCGGTACATATATGAAAATATATCATTTTGGGAGGTAAGTGAATTTAGTTAGTATTAAAGACATTTTGTAGCTTGAATTGATATATATAAAATATATATATAATAATATATATATACTATATATATATCATATATATAAATATAATATATAAATATATATATATATATATATAATATATATATACACATATATAATTTTCAGCAAAGACTGTGTGAATTGTGACAAATGCCTCAGTCGGAAAGTGCCATTTTAAACAACACCGCCTCATTAAAACCAGCGACATAAATCTGAAATACCTTCGCAATTCTACAACGCCTAATTAGCGAATCCAAATGCCGGACTGAAGCGCACACAAAGCAGCGAGAGAGAGAGCGAGGTCGGGGGAGGGGAGGGGAGGGTAGGGGGCGGGGGAGAAGGTGAGGGGGGGGAGGGGGGGGAGGGGAGGGCATGCCAATTACATAGGCCTCTTATGAAATAACACCAAGTTCCGATGCTTCAAGTGAGCAACGGGATGATTTGTCTCTGTCGCTGTGCATTTCGGCGTCTCCCGCGACTTATAAACATCATTAGTTTGTTTAATGAATAAATTTTTTCCCTCAAAATGACTCTTTGATGGTCTGTCTGTCTTTTGTTAATTAAAACATCAAACCACGGCCACTAAATCTACAAACAATGAGGAATGACTTGTGCCTATTATGCCTTAATGAAAGCATAATAATTAGCATGCTGCGTTAATGAGCTTCATTGGTCCAGCGATCTATTCAATGCATAAAAGACCATACGATGAATGAATAGCAGAGCAGGTCAAATGAATAATAATATGTCTCAAATAATCTATAATATGAAGCTTAATGAACGGCTACAGATATCGACGGAGCCGAAGTAATAATTAGTACTACTTGCGACTTCTGCTTGCAAGTCTGGAGACGGAGGCGTCTTATTATTATGCACTGCAAATGCACTGCCAATGAGAGGCTCATAAAAGTTGACTTAGAGGATTTGCACTGTGTCACTGAAAACAATATGGCACTCTCGTTTTGTCTAGGATACACTAAATTACACAGTATGGTTTTAAATGACCGCTCTGTTTATGGTTACGCCATTTAACACGTTCACTTACATTGCATCACTGGTCACCATAAATGGTGCATGAAGATATTTGCTAGTGACCCATTCAAGCTAATTTAAACATTTTAGAAAATAAAACTTTCCGTTTTTATGTTCTCAGGGTTCCTATTATCAAATAAAATATATAAATATGTATACATAAGCATGTAAAACTAGGTCATTAATAACAACACACCGGATGGAACTAATAACAAAAAAACCGATGTTCTTATTGCTGTAATCCACTGTTTCTAATTATGAACAAACTGCCATTTTTTTGTAAAGCACAAGTAACGCCGAAAAGTAATTCAGAACCAAAACATTGCGCTTATGTGTACCATCACTCCACTTTCGCTGTGAACGAATGTTCATTGTGAATCATTCTCAGCAAAGGACGATTGTGTTTCCTCGGCAGAATTTAATTTACAAACCAAAAGTCCCTTTGCAACCGGAGAAAAAAAAAGGAGTTAATTTTCCAGATACTAATTATCAAACAAAGCGCTCCCTTTGAATCTCAAGACAATGTAGTTGTTATGTAACCGTTTTCAGATATTACTCCCCAAAATACGACCAACCGTTAATAGGCTGAAACACGACCCTCAAAAAAGAAAAAAAAAGCTATGTTCATATAATGTTCGTCTAAAGCGATTCAAGTTTGCTTTTAAAAAAAATGGTATTGCGCCAACAAGCAAGAAAGAAATAAAAGTAAGAAAATAAAGGCGCGACAAATAGAGACGATGAAGCTGCAACTCCTATTTTTGGAAGGAGCTCATGGAAGAAGGTGGAAGGGAAATCAGATGCCCGCGATGAGGCGGCCTTTTGTCGTTCCTTGCAGCAAACCTCTAAGAGGGCTTGCTTGAATATATTGACCACTTGACTGGTAACCTGTGAATTCTACTTTTGCAGAAAAAAAGAAAAAAAATGACTGCAAAGAAAGTGAGGTCTTTGGATCAACTGCATATGAAACTTTTCAGCTAAAAAAAAAAAAAAAAGAGTTTTCAATACTTGCTTTAATTTTCACGTTATAATATCTGAATCACTTTTGAAATTATATACGGCATTCAGATTCCTGTTATTAAGTTATCTTAACATATATAAATGTTGTACATTAACGAAACTTGGAAGGGATACCTAAAAATTCTTATGTCAAAGAATTTCTTTAGTGAGTGACGGTTAAGCAAATAAAATTAATGTTGATGGCATTTTCATAAAAAAAATCTCAAGTTACAATAACCACCACCACCTCCTCCCCATCCACAACAAGAACAACAACGATAAAACAAAGATAGTAGGATGTACAGTTAACTTTTCATAGAATTTCTTTAGTGAGTGACGGTTAACCAAATAAGAATAATATTGATGGCATTTTCAATTTAAAAAATCTCAAGTTACAATAACCACCACCACCTCCTCCCCCCATCCACAACAAAAACAACAACGATAAAACAAAGATAGTTAACTTTTCATGAAGGAAATAGTGTGGATCTTGAACAGGAATGAACAAAAAATCGAAGCTCTTTGAAGGAGCTGTTGACGCCATTTGAGTTGCGTATGGAAGTGACATCGGTTGTGAAATATATAATTAAGTTGACGGTCTGGTATATAATTTTGCACAGTGGAAAGATGTACTATATGGTGCTGGATTTTATACATACATACATACATACATACATATATATATATATATATATATATATATATATATATATATATACATATATATATATATATATATATATATATATATATATATATATATATATATATATATATATGAAACAGGGGTTAACATTCTACTGGTGAGGCTTCTTTGTACAAAGGAAATATCTGTTTGAATATGAAAGTTCTGATTACGAGGAACTCATTCTTCACTCAGCAGATGACAGATGGCTGTGTCGGTAATCGATGTGCTACTCTTTTCTGAAGACATCTTTTTAGGAGAAACGTTTTAATGGGAAATTAGCACTGCATCCTTCAATAACCCCCCCCCCCCCCCAAAAAAAAAAAAAAAAAAAATCAATAACCCCCCCCCCCAAAAAAAAAAAAAAAAAGTGAAAAATTGTACATATTTGCCAACAATTTAGAGGACGATGAGGCTAAAGTTAACATAAAATTCATAAGAATTTAATTAAGTAGTCTCTCGATATTGAAATTTATCTTAGTAAATGTTTCAGTTCAAGATGTTGAATAATGACAATCTGCTTTGCAGATAATCGATAAATTCCCACAAAATTGGAGGGCGAAGAGTAAGAAGTACGGAGGAATCACTCGCCGGTTATTTGCACTAATGTTTCATATTAAATTATCCGAATGTATGGAATTTCATATTCAAGACTGACAACGCAAAAGTATATCTTAGTTTTACCAGACCACTGAGCTGATTAGCAGCTCTCCTAGGGCTGGCCCGAAGGATTAGATATTTTTACGTGGCTAGGAACCAATTCGTCACCTAGCAACGGGACCTACAGCTTATTGTGGGATCCGAACCGCATTATATCGAGAAATGAATTTCTATCACCAGAAATATATTCCTCAGATTCCACGTTGGCCGCGCCGAGAATCGAACTTCGGATTACTGGATTGGTAGCCGAGCGCGAAAACCACTCGTCCAACGAGGAACTTGACAATACATAAAATCAGAAACAGCCCTCTAGCCTAGTAATTCATGTACAATTGATCATTTTAAAGTCACTGTATAACAAAAGGGGGGGAAATAAATTTGTGCACAGATAAAATGTTCCCAATAATAATGAATGTTAGTTCGCGCAAAGTCTTTCACCTGGTCGGAAAAAGACAATCTCGCTTTCTGATAACATCGGGGGTTTTACGTCGCCACCGTTAAGAGAGGATACTGATCAGACCAATACACTCTGGATGACATCATCCCCAGTCACTCACTCACTTCGCTGCAAAGGGTTTCTGGATAAATACGTGACAATAACGAACGCCTCTTACACTCCTCTGGGACGTCTCTTATATTCGACTATTTGCATTAAGGTATTAAGATAAAACTGTTATCAGGTGTGAAAACTAAATATAATCTTGCTCCCCAAATCACAGCCAGAGGTCACAAACAATTCACAATATAAACCTTAGGGTCAGAACTGTACAATAATAGCGATATAAAAGCTTTCCATATTTTACCACTTACGTATCGTTGTTAATGAGTTGACCAAACTCTTGGAGCGATTCGAAATCTATCTAGACTTCATCAACCACAAACTTCGAAAAGCGAACAATTTTCATTAGCATAGGCTCAGCAGTAACTTTACAAACAACTTTACACCCAATAAAGGAAAAGAACTATTGAGAGACTCTTCACTGT
>NC_087213.1:79545118-79560118 GCF_015104395.2 Macrobrachium nipponense | reverse complement strand
TATATATATATATATATATATATATATATATATATATATATATATATATATATATATATATATATATATATATATATATATATATATATATATATATATATATGGACCAATACATAGCTCACCTCATAGCAAATTATCATAAAAGCAGTATCGGTTTCGTATTCGTTAGCGTACAAGTAACCTTCGCCAAAGCAGTTCGTAATAAAAAAAATCCACCATCAATCAGATAATTGATAAAAGAGAACTCGCCCAAACTTTTGATTCCACGTGGTTCTTCTACTAAAGAGAGAGAGAGAGAGAGAGAGAGAGAGAGAGAGAGAGAGAGAGAGATTTATGTGAAATAGTGCGCCTCTGCCAAAACAATGATGTTCCTTCATAAAGGACAACAATTTATAGAAGTCCTTTAAACTTTCCCGCAAAACACTTGAATCTCTTTCATATCGGTTTCTCTTCATCCTATATGGGTGGAAAAACGACGGACAACAAAACGGAAAAAAATCAGTCAATACGAGAATAAAATGCGAATATTATAAGAAGACAACGCAGAAATCGTGAATCATCTCCCGTAAAAATTAAGTCACAAATATTGTATTACATTTAAAATTCAGAAAAACAAACAAACAAACGTAAAGGTAACTTAACTCGTCCCAAGAGATCTGCAATATGGACACAACACAAAAGCTTTCACGAAATGAAAAATAGAAGAGACAAATGCGTATATCTGTTTAGAGAACCGTTCGATGCAGGAACATCAAAGAATGCTTCGATATCGAGTGGGTGGAGGAACCGGCCGAGGCTGCAACCATCGACATCAAAAGAGAGAGAGAGAGAGAGAGAGAGTAATAATAATAATAATAAAACTTTGTTGTCCTATCTTCCTTCTGGGAGGTTCAATTCTTGCCGTAGCTAATTTCGATCGACGTTTTCATCACAACTACAGCTGCTGTCATGCCAGATTAAGAAACTATTCATGATGATATGAAACTGAGATTCGTAAATTTATCAGTGATGTCCACCGTATTAGATAAGAAAAACAGTAAGGTATACTGACAGCGCTATTTCATATCCATAACAATATTTAGACCTTTTAGAAGATTAAAAAGATTTTTCATTTAGCTAACATAAAATTCGTAATATCTATTAAAAATGCAATAGCCTCCATACGTATATCATTGATGATACAACGTTACAGACAGTACGCAATATTATTCGCAAAAATGACTGCAATCAAACTTACATCTTACTATCACACAGCGTCGAATTATCGCAACTCGTAACAACAGCATTGCTGCAACTTTGAGGACATGGCAACTGCACGTAAGCCAGTTCACCAAGTATATGGTTCACATTTATTTTGCGCTCGGCTGCCACTCATGAAATTTCTATCTACACTCTGTCTGTGAAGTTTTGGTCTTTGAACCCATGTTCCTGCTTTTTCGCACTTCAATAATGTTCGATAACCCAATCTGACTTGGATGCAAATTCGGAGACGTGATTTCCTAATAACATTGGTTCCGTGGGTTGATATTTTAATCTACTCTGAAAATAATGCCAGGGAAATTGCGCATTCAAATTTAAGGACCTGACACAGCTGCGTGTGTGGCATGGACCTTGAATGCCCAATGCAGTAGTGATAGATAAGACGTATAGATACCTACCTAGGTACACGATGAGTTTTAATCCTGTGAAAAAGAAATAGCAGGAAGTGGAGGCATTGTTTCTGGGGTAGATTTTCCAAAAGAGGCATCAACCCCCCGCCCCCCTCCCACCTAAAAAAGTCTTATGTTGGTTTGTTCATAAACGCTCAAAATGATATAATGCCAAGGGTATGAATGACGCATTAATTTTCACTGAAAAATAAAGAGATAAAGGCTTTACAGAATGGGGGAAGGTTGCTGTTATGTATGTCAAGAAACAAGCATGTTCAAATTCCTAACAAGGTATTCAGTTCCTTAGTTTGTTATTCTTCAAGTTACGATGACGCCGTAGCAGTAAGTAGACTTCTTTCTCATTTGTTGGTATGGGCTAACGATGGGGTCGAAATCTACATCAAATTGTTATCGAAAACATGGTTCTCAAGTGAGTCAAGAAATGAATGGCAAGTCGATTTGGTGGCAGCAGAGGCATCGAGTCAATATCCCAGGGAGAATTTGGGAACAAAGTTTACTGCAAACCAAAAATATGAGAAGACCCATTCTAACATGACTTGTAATAAGCATAACCAAAGTACATTATTAAGAATTTCCAAGCTGTCAAAATTCCAAAATCTCAGCAATGAGACAGGGGTGATTGTTACCTTACAATTGCCTAATGCTCATAGCATATTGACTCTAAACAAGGTTAGTCTTGGGATAATACACTTAGTGACATTACGGTAACAGTCAAAATGTGTATTTTTGTCGTCTACTTTGAGATATGTTCCTCATTACCGTTATTTCTTATACAGAATAACACTGAAATCTTGCCAAGGCTTCGAGTAAGACTTACATTTTACGTACAACAGAGAAACGACTGGTGAGTAAATATCGTTTTCATAAATATATAATATTTGCATGATAACTTCGTGTGATTTGCATACAAACCCGGTTGAATAAAGTCGGGGGAATGCTCCTTTATCTTTGGAGAGAAAAACATTTGAACAAGACTCAGTACTTTGCAAGAAACGGCAGCAGTATCTAAAATGAGTTGGCAGCCGTCCACTCGAACTTCTGATAGTATTTTAGTTAAAACAAATTACTCTTTATATGCTATATACTTTTAATCTTTAATAGCTGACGTTAACATTATTTCATATATATATATATATATATATATATATATATATATATATATATATATATATATATAATATACATATATATCTCGATTGCACTACGTTCTGTCATCGCCATCACATACAATTTTGCACCAGATATAGAACGAATTAGGTTACTTAACATTTTGTGTAAACAACATATGCCCAGACGGGCACAAAAAGAAAATATTCACGCTTCATAAAAAGTGATATTAGTAATCGCTTAAGATTGGTACTTTGACGAAATAGTTTCTTAAATTACTGAGCACATCACCAAATTAATAAAAACATATGAAGTACTTTTGAGCAATATTTATTCTCGATGTGCGTATACATACATACATACATACATACATACACACACATATACACACACATCTATATATGTGTGTATGTAATATATATATATATATATACTATACATTATAATAATATATATATATATTATATATATATATATATATATATATATATATATATATTTATATATATATCTTAACCCAACCATCAAATATATACAAAAGAAGTGGAAAGTATTAAACGAGAAAAATAACCCTTAGAAGTTGAGCAAGAAAAAAGGAAAATAAAAACTTCTAATACCTTGGATCACAAATCGTGTCCACCTTCGTTGCATTCACTTCAACTCCGATCTTCTGTAGAGGGGGGAGTTGGGGGATGGAGGGGTGGGGTTGGGGGGCGAGAGGATGAGAGGGGATGGGGGGAGAGAAAGAGGGGGCTGGACCGACACAAAGAGACATTAGAGACTATAGCAATGCTCTTTAATCGAGTCGAAAAATGCGTAATTAACAATTGGTGTTTACCACTCCTACACCCAGTGACATGAACCCATCGCCTTCACAAACGTATTATTATTACCTTTATGTCGAGGGAAAAGTGATTTGCAGTGTCTTTTTTTCACAGCCGGCGACGCGACCCCTTTGTTGTTCATTTATCCGATATATTGTTCGGGGTTTCTTTTTCCCTAAGTATATAACGGCCTTTATGTAGTATATTCAGGCTTTATTTTCGCTCTTCAAACGAGCAGATCCAGGCAACACCTGCTTCTTCTTCATTTTCAATTTTTCCATCAGCATCGAAAAATGTGCGCTATGAGAGCGAGAGATGAAGGAAACGAGGATGAGAAATGAAGGAAACGGAGCAAAATGTGAAGGTAATGAGATCAAGGGAAGATACACCAAATAAAGAGAATTTAATGAATAAAAAAACAGAGATAAAGAAAGCTAATTATGGAAACGGATGACTGGTATAGAATACCGGTCATTAACATGTAACTTTTACCTTATAATTAATTGCACGCATGATCAAGTATTATAACCAAGATAATGTCTAACGATGTTTCCTAACTACTGTTGCAGATTAATCACAGGGGTAGAAATTACCGAGACGAGTGTGATTCAGGTAACACAGAAGTAGAGAGAGAATAACGCGTTCTGGTACTTTATGGTGTAAATGTATAATCAAACCGGTTGATTCTCGTGCTGGCTCTCTCCACGAAGTACCTGACGGATTATTGACTATGAAATTAATTCCCTCACAAATGTCTCGACTCGTTTTCTCTCTAATGAAACTCTTGTAATAAATCACAATTCAATTAACTGGGGCTTTTGATTACCATCACTAACTTAGGCCGTTCTTAAACCATCTATAAAAATAAAATCAGAGTGGATCTTTCTTGTTTGTCCGTCCCGGGCGGGGGGGGGGGGGGGGGTGTAGATAGGGGCTCAGGAGGGTAAGGGAGACATGGCACATCCACCCTCCTCCTGCAAACTTGTTTGTTTATCCCGGGTGGGGGCTGGGTAGGGGGTCGGGAGCGTAGGGGAGACATTACGGGCTGCGCCGGGTTCCACTGCAGGGTAGCGTGGGCGGGCGGCTTGCATTTGTCTAATTGACCATGATCTCACCTAAATATCAGGAAAGTACTTCTCATTACAGGAAAGTACTTCTCATTAATGATAAACTGATGAACTAAGGGAATTAAGGTTACAGACACACTATACATTAATGATAAACTGATGAACTAAGAGAATTAAGGAAAAACTTGTGACCTCTCTTACACTACACGAACTAGGCACTGCTGAAACTTCACATCAGTCAGTTGTGTAAACCCTTCCATTTGATTATCTCTGTTCCTACATCAAGACATCTAAAACGCAGAGCAATAAAAAGCTTGTTTTAGCCATAAATATCTCACCTTGAAATATAACTATGGATTACTTGACTAAAATTTTTTTTAATAAACATTGCTTCTTAAGATGATCAGCTCTTTCGATCTGATTCCATTAAATGGTCAGTGGACAAAGCAAGCACAGACTTATCTACTGCCATTTTTACCCGGGTCACTGCATGAGAGACGAGAGCATTTCCAAAGTGTTAGCATAATTTCTCTTACACACACATACACACACACACTGGCAAGTATATAGTTAAGTAATATCTATCGAAGTCTCCTAACTACTGCTACAGATCCTGTTGCTTATGAAAATGAAGTAAAAAAAAAAGTATGGGAGCTTGTATGCAAAAAATTGTTTCATGAGAAGACGAGAGAGAGTAGAGTTACTGTTCAAACCAGTAAGGTGCAAGACTTACAGCACGATACAAATTAGATGTGCAGCAGTTGAAGGTCGCTCACTACTGAATCTAATTGAACGACTTAAATTCCTCAGTAAAGGTAAAATGACTGCAACGAAATACAATATATGTTAAATTTCACGAGTATCTGAAAGAAACAGTGACGTGAAAAAAAAAATGCATTAAATAGTCTCTAACTAAAGACTTTTGAATCATGTACGTAAGCACATTTATTTACGCATAAAAAGAAGTAACTTGGAATGAATAAACAAACAAATGAAGGAGGTAAAGAATAGATGAAAATAGTGTATGACTTAGGGAAAGGGGAAGAAAGAATCATACTCGTCCAACCAAGGGGGTAATAAAGATGCCAACAAATAAACGCGGAAAAATATTGTTAATCGAAGACGCTAAGATTAATCTCCGAGCCGTAACTCAAAACCAAGACTTGTGGTTAGAGTAACTACTATTCAAGGCATGGCCAGTCGTCATTGGTCACCAGCAAGTGCTGCCGGTACGAAGAATCAGATAATCAATGGCAGGACAACGAACAACTCTAAGGGTATTCCACGCCGCATTTAACTTTTTGGCTTCCTAACATTGACTCTCCAACTTGCATCAAGTGTTGGCATTGATTATATTGATTACTTGTTTGAACTTGATATAAAAGGGGCTTGAGTAATTGTAGCGTTGCCTTCACTGCTGATTATAACGCACAAATGTCGCGTGTCGGGGTATAACTGGACACCTTGATCGCACAAGGAAGTTAAGCACCTAACACGCTCGACCCTACTGGCACCGTGTCAATCTCCAGGCTACGCATGATTATCTGTGAAAGCTGCCGCAATAAAGGACGCGTGCAAAGAGTCTAAAACATTTGCTTTTGAAAGTAAAGCAATAAAATGAATATTTTTTTTGTCCCTGAGGTAAAGGTTAAGAAGGGATTTTTTTATTTAGCAGACATTCGCTGTTGAAGTAAAGATTATGAAACTAAGCTTCATCATAAAGATAGTTGTCATGGGAACATAACTCATAAATTGAAGCTTTCTTATCCAGATATTTACTTTTGAAGTAAACTTTGAGAACAAAGCTCTATTAGTAGGACGTGCGATCTCGGCTTATAACAGTATTATAAATATACTTATTTGAAGCAAAAGTTCTGAAAGTAAGCTTCGTCGTTCATGTTTTTGCTTGGGGAGTCAATGTTATGAAAGAAAATTTTATCATTAACATATAGTATTTACCTCTCATTAGCGGAAACTTTGTTACAAAATGCCGCATTAAGACGACATAGCAGCCGATCGATCTCATTCATAATTACGTTGGAATTCAATGGTGTTTCGTACCTCCAATGTATCGGTTAACACGTTACAGAGATAGATAAATGCTAGCAATAATGGGGTGAAAATCGGTACGTGCATCACGCGAATATTGATTCTTTTGCTCGTTTTCCCTATAAAAAAAAAATCTTACTTCCTTAAAACACCAAACATAAAAGAAATACCCATTTTACCGAAAGTAAAATAGGAACAATTATAAACACAGACAACAAATGGGTGATATTGCTGGTGCATAAGAAATTTCATCTACTTTCGTCTTTAAATTTATTAAAAACAATGCTATGAACAAATCTCATCCGGACAAGACGGTATGTAAGCATGTTAACCATTCACTAAAATCAGTGCAAACAAAAGAACAGTCATATAACAAAAAACTTTTGTTTACAAGTGTTTGAAATACAATATTTACAGTATTATGAAAAGAGCTTTCATAGTCAAGTGGGACAAGACATCCATTTTCAAAATTTACAAGGACAGGCTAAATAGACAGAGACCTTGAATATTCAACTGCCTTCGGTACTAAATTTAAAAACAAAATAATATATGAGTCTTGAATATTTAACCAAACTGCTTGTTTACTTCACTTAAAGGGTACCTCCTGTGACGGAGTGATTCTTTCTATATAAGTAAAATAATTAAATTTTCGAGTAAAACTGAATTAATTCCTTCATTTCTTTCGGTACTTTGCAGTTTGCCTAATCAAATTATCAGTAATCTTCTTACATTCATTTCGCAGTCTACTCTTGTCTACGAAAGACTAACAAAATGTTGAATGATTTTAGGTAATGTTTTGTTTTAACAATATAATGTAAATCTTCACTAATTTGACCTTTTCCATTCCTGACTACATATATCAGAAAAAGGTGCACCAACCAAAAACATCAAAGATGAAACCCGTGTAACAGGAATGTACCTTTTAAAGATCAGATAACGTCTACTAAGAAGAGGTAGCCTTTCCAGAATGCGGATCAAAACTATCTATACGGCCATGTTTGAAACCTAGTGTAAAAGACTTTTCAGGCAAATGTGAAAAAAAACATAAGAAATGCGACCTCTGAAATCATTAAATGAATCCCTTAAATACCCCAAAACTTGGTAAATCCTTTTATCAACTTTTTAACCTTTCTTTTCACCTGGTAAAAAAAAAATAATCAGAAAAATAGTAAAATCTTTCGAAAATGCTAAATCAAACAACTTCGGCGCAATTGAGTATGACTAGCTTTAATCTTAAATAAAATAAATACTTCTGCTCGAGGGCTGCAATTTGGAATGTTTCATGATTAATCGGATGGTGGATGATCATCAGACCAATTTCCAGTCTTGTAACCTCTGCAGTTTTGAAGATCTGAAGGCGGACATAGAAAAAGTGCGGACGGATAACGGGTAGACAAAGCCATTTCAGTAGTTTCCTTCTACTTCTACCGAGAACTAAAACCCGATACAACTTAGTAAAACTGGTACGTTTCTGTTGGGTTATAAATAGTCAAGAGGTCTCTTATACCCTTCAATACCCACATTATGGGCAGCTCGTAAGCAAGGGCACGTGCTGGCAAAAGCTAACTCAATCTAAACCAATCAGCCTACCGAGTTCATTGTAACCCGTTTAGCGAGTTAACAAAACCCTTAAAGCGAACTGGTAAAGCTATCTATGGAAGTTGGCAAAATATTTGTAAAAGGTGAGACCTTTTCCACTAAAAGGTTTTACAGTAGGTGAAATGGTGATATACTGGGTTAGAAGAAATAGTCGTTAATAAGATCAAGGCTACTCAGAGAGCAGAAACGATTTTTCAGCGTATAAAAGACCTAATGATCAACACCAACGGAGAACATCAATTACAATAAGCATTTGAAACTTCTAGAATTTCGATGATATCATTTGTAATATTTAATTAAATTTCTTGATACCAACTCGATATTGGCCACTGAGGCATAGGAAACAAATAAATGAAGAGTTTTAGTAAATATAAATGGACTCTATTCATAAACAGATGGGATCTTTCCATCAATTGGATAGTAACCTTTGCGTGAGCAAAATAGGCCATTCTAAGTATTAGGTGAGACCCTTTGTACAATCAAAAGAAACCTTCCAGAAATCATATGAGACATTTTGCATACTAGCTATTAGCTAAGACCATTCTAGCAATTACATGAGATCTTCACTTCAGACAAAAGAGAGCCTTCCATCAATTATTGGAGACTTTTTGTAAACAAATCATGACATTCCTAGTATTGAATTAGATGAAACCCTTTTTGTAACCGAAACAAACCCTTCTAGAAAGTCGATGGACCGTTTGCATACACAAAATAGATCATTTCAATTATTGGAAACCGTCCCACCAACTTGATAAGGTCCTATGTGTAAACATAATGGATCATTGCAGCAATTATATGAAAACCTTAAGTAAGGAAAAGAGATCCATCCAGCAATCACATGAAACCATTTATATGAGACATTTTATGTGATAGGAAAAAAAAGTCTCTTCAAGAAATTAGATGAAATTGATTGTACAAAAGAAATATGATCCCTCTTACGTTTATTTAAGATTTCTTGTGTAATTAAATTAACATTCCAGACAATCTGATGAAAACGTTTATGAAGCAAATAACTGGTGCGGATTTCTAATCTCTCGTCTGTAGGTGTGTGGCAATACCTCTAAATTATTTTTCTTCTCATTATATTAAGAAGGAATGTAACTGTATATCACCTGTAGAAAGAAGAAAACAAGGTGAGTGAAAGTAACTTCATATGGCTCTTTTGAAAGAAATTAACTGTAAATGAACGTATATAAACACATAAGTATATATATATATATATATATATATATATATATATATATATATATATATATATATATATATATATATATATACACACACACACACAGAAAGTACGGGAAAGAATGAATGTTGGCCATTATAGGACGAAAATGAAAAAGAGAAAAGAAAGCAGTAAAATGAAAGGAAAAATATGGAACAGTGGAGGTTGTGCAGCTGATGGCGCTTGGGTGAAGAAAGTGCTGTCACTACATCAAGGGCGAAGAAAACAAACACTTATTCTAATCGGATGTACTTGCCGTCTCTCACTTAACTGAAAGGTGTCAGTTTACATGAACAGAACGTGACAGCTGATCTGGTCAGTAAATCACTGGTAATTAGAGTATAAGAGTTAACGCAAAGAAGCTCATTCCAGGAGTAAATAGTTACACAAAGATCAAAGCGACCCAACTAGACCTATAAAGGAACCTTGACAGTTAATTCCTTTCTGAGGAGAGAAAGAATAAAATGAAGTTGTGGGCCATTAAAAACATACAACACAAAACAACTATGGATGAGAAAATTAAGTGGCAAAGATCGGAAAACATATATATAAAAAAGATGGCTCGTCATTCAAAATACATTCAAATTCAATGTCAAACCAACAGAAATCCACTGCCAATAAGTACCAAAATAAACGTTGCAAAGAGAAAGGAATCTTCAATAGCAAAGTGACTGAGAATCATAAAGGTAAATCAAATACTGAGCACGACAGAAAGCAAGAAAGATCGGCATTAACGGCAGAAACAATTCGTCAATAAAAAAGTTGACGTAGATTACCGGAAGCCCAAAATGCTTTATGCCCGAAGGGAAACTGATGCCGAGCGAACACCAGGAGCAGGGAAGAGTCGGGATCAGAAGGATGACAAAGGCAGAATGAGACAAAAATTATATTTAGCCTTGAGGTTTGCAAAAGATCATTAGGGAGAAAATATAAAAAAGGAAGACAAAGGCAATGGCTAAAAAGAGAAGGAATAAAAATTTGAAGGGAGAAATCCTTTTTTGAAAAACCACTAAAAAAAAAAAGAACGAGGAAAGAAGAGGGGAGTGAAGGAACCAAATCTTGGACATTGCAGCTCAAGGAATTACGTGAGCAGGCAGAGTTCCAGAGCCCTCGTTAGCAGGGGCCACACACAGAAAAGGCAAGAGTACTCACACAGACACAGAATGAACACAGATGTGGAACGAGCAGAAAGAGAATGAATTCCAAGAAAAAGCGGAGAAAGGAATAAGAGGAGATGGTCCAAGAGAGCAGGAAGAGAAAGAAGCAGGCGAAACAGCGAAACAGCAGCAGTAGGGTCAGCAACAGCAGCAGCAGCAGCAGAAGCAGCGGCGGCGGCGTACCCCTTCCTCTGGCGGATAGCAGCAGGAGCAGGAGCGGAGCAGGAGCGACCTTTTGTTAAGAGGAGGAAGGCGAGCCCCGAGGGAGGACGTCGGCGGGGGAGAAATGACGGCTTTAGGGGATTAATTTGGGGATTTAGGTGAGGGCGGGGGAAAATGTTAAGAGATGGCCAGATTACCTCGCCTCCATTATGCTGCCACGAAATCATATTCAACCAGAGCACATCATTCGCCATTTATCCTTCCAGACTGAGCACATTTGACTAACATTACCCGCATTAGGGCTCTGGAAAAAAAAAAAAAAAGGATTGCCCAATATGATTAGACATATGGAAAAACTGACTCATTACGCGCAGAGTTCACCGAATTAATAATGTTTTTCCGTCTCAACTTCGGATTGTTAATCATTTCACATTCTGGCCTTACAGCATTTAACCGTTGACATACCTCAATGAATTTAACATGTAAATTTTTCTTTTATTATACATCAATGCCGCTAAATCAGTTGACTAAAATTATACTTTACCTTCAAAGTTAGCACGAAGATTACATCAATAGTAAAATGAGACAACCAATCGACGAAAAAAAAAATAATAATTGAAATATAGCAAACTAACACAAAAATAAATGAAAACTATACAAACTGCATTTGGATTTATGATTGTGAGACAACTACACCAACCATGATATTCTTAATTAAATACAAACCTCTTCTATGCCTAAGATATTGATAGATTCAACACAATAAGTGTACTTTAAAAAGAACATTACGACTCTATATGAAAGAGAGAGCATATTACGTTAAACAACATAATTATTGCAGGACCCAACAGAGATGTGAGAATAACAACGTTATTATAGTCTTAGTCAGAAAGTAAATTATAAATATAGTCCAAACCTAGAGACACTGATTGTCAAATAATGGATTATACACATTACACAACATTACACGTAAAATGTAATCAAAATAACAATTCGTCAACGCGTTATATCAGTCCTGAATTAGGTATAGTATCAAAGCTAAATCACTCGGTAAAAAAAAAAAAAAATCGGTAAAAAAAAAAAATCTTCCTTCGAGCTAAGTCTTCTTTTTACAGCCGACCATAAAAAGGGTTAAAAAACAGGGGTTTCATCACAAGGACTATCAATTAGTGATGTTTTACCATGTTTAACGTCGCGTCGTTAATTCCCCCCCGAAAAAGTAATTGAGGAGGGACGAGAGAGAGAGACATTCGGGAGCAATTTACCGCGGTTCCCCAAGGGGAGTGATACAAAGGACATTTATTCTCATAATCATTCTGTTTCTCGCCGAATAAACATTAGCATTGGCTTTTTGTTAGGATTTTAATGCGTTATAACAGCAGTCAATCTCCACTTTAGGATTAATTGTTTTTTATGTAAAGGAAGTAACAGATTGAGCTATATAATGCACAACGCATCAGATAACAATAAGCAAATAGTTGTAGGGCAAAATCCTCACGCGATAATATACTACTTCAATGCTGTAAGCTTCTTTTGCAAATGTACGGAACAAAGAAATGGCCATTAACTACCTAATTAGAGCTTATTTTAAAAATAACAACACTGATGAAAACAGGTTTTTCATACCAACGAGATTCAAAAAGATGAATAAATCATAATCACCATAGTGACGGAGATAAGTTTCTGTCAGCCAAGAAACCAACCAACGGGAGTTTCTGTACAATGAATGAATTAATGTTAAATTGATTTTCAGAAAGAAAAACTATAACCATCGTGGCATCAACATCCATTGTGGATGATGCAGTGAAATTTGAAAATAAAGCATAAGTCTGATCAACGCTTACGAATGAAACAATTTACGAGACTTATAAACACTAAATAAATACGACAAGAAATGACAAGGAAATGATTGATTACCATTTCCCTGACGCTGTAACATGAACAACTACTTAGCTACTATCAAGAAAAGACTAGATAGTGTCTAAAAAATGATAAGGATGTCTACCCATAAACCGATATAATGTATATAAATAAATAGTTGAACTTCCAGTATTAATCCAGATGGAAAAAGGATGTCTGAAAAGTAGTAATATGAGAAATAATATCAATTAGTAGTTATTTAATGGTTCATGAAAAAAGTTAAAGATAGAGGTTATATAAAATAAAATAAACATGATTCAAAGAGTAGTAATCTGGTCCAGCACTCGAAACCTCTATCTTAACTTTTATTTTACCTTAAACACTTAAAACTTGTAAATAATACTTGTCACTAAAACTGCTAGTTACGGTAAATAGATCAGGCAAAGAAAACTAGTCACTCCCCTCTACAAAACTAAGGCTCAGAATGTAATTTGCTACTTATTGATATGAGGAAACGTTGTACAGGCATTTGCCTTTTTTTCTCGATAGTAAGAGCATCATTGAAACATCATACTTAAACTTAGATACAAATTAATTCTGGCAATGGGGTTTCATATGACTAACTTAGTAATTAAGCTTATGATTTAAAGGAGCAAGAGGCCATTAGGGTAAAGTAATAATGTAAGCAAATAGCTATTTCAATAGATACAATCTTTGGCCAAACAATTCGCTCCAAGTAAGAATAATGAAGTGTAAGCGTCTTCCCCTTATTGTGAAATCATGAAGGCAAATAAAACATTTCTAAAACACTTCACCTACGAAAACCAACAACAGTTTGATATAACTCATCTAAAACTGGACAATACAAGGCACCAGATATTATATAATTATAAATGCTGCTTTCGGACACTAAGGACATCCTTATATCTCACACAACTTATACAGTAAAAAGGGGTGATGTACTCAAAAAGAAAATGTATACGACTTCACAACAGTCATGGTTAAGGATCCGCTCAATTCTAAGAGGCTCTGGCACCGAGGCACTGAGTGTAAATCGTGGACACTTCTAAGAGGCTCTGGCACCGAGGCACTAAAAGTAAATCGTGGGCACTTCTAAGAGGCTCTGGCACCGAGGTACTAAAAGTAAATCGTGGACACTTCTAAGAGGCTCTGGCACCGAGGTACTAAAAGTAAATCGTGGACAATTCTAAGAGGCTCTGGCACCGAGGTACTAAAAGTAAATCGTGGACACTTCTAAGAGGCTCTGGCACCAAGGTACAGAATGTAAATAGTGGGATCGAGGATCAACGCGTTTGGACGATCCTTCACACAATTAATTCCAGAATCTGGGGATCTTTATTCCTCTGTATTTCCATGTTTTTAAACCAATTTGCCTTCAAGGAGGCGGATCTGTCATCACTTTCGGGGTGGAGTCCATTTCTTTAAAGCAGTCATGCCCTGAATGTCAGTTGTGGTCACGAAGAGACTGTCATGTTTTCCTTACTCCCCTCTAAGAATGCTTAAAAATTCTTCATGGGTGTTGGGTGTGGCTTAATGGTCTCCTGTCCCATAGGTAATGATTCCTGTTACGGATGACATTCACATTTTCAACAATATTTAGACTTTGTTGTCTGAGTACTGTTGTAACGCAGTTTAATAGATCGAACACGCTCAAAGCTAACTTTAAAGATGCCCAAAAGTATTGTTCATCAAATCCAAACATTCTTTGCAACAGGGTTTATAAAAAAAATTGGCAGACTTTATTATAGGAAGAGTTTGATAAGCCTTTCCATTTCCCCAAATGAATTCTCTCTCTCTCTCTCTCTCTCTCTCTCTCTCTCTCTCTCTCTCTCTCTCTCTCTCTTTTCATATCTGTTCGGTACAGGAAACATGAGAACTTTGATCAACATTCTCAACAAAATTGTAGAACGACCAGCAATATATGCTTATCTACAGGATTATTATCAACCTTTCAACAAGATCAAACATGGTTGCAATATACGTTATGTTCACATTATCAGTAAGTTTACAAAGGAAATTTCGACATCGGCTGTGACTCCCACAACATTCATTCCTTTACGGGACAGACTTCATCTCTTCATTGGAGATTCAACCCACTTTTGTTCCTCTCTCTTACTCTCCTCTCTTTTGGGAATATACTAACTTTAAACCACTGAATGCACAAACTCTTATGGCAGTTATTATTAAAACGATTTATTATCAAAAATACTCAAAAATATGCAGGAAAACAAGGTGATGATAAACGCACAGGAAATGGCT
>NC_087213.1:79535118-79540118 GCF_015104395.2 Macrobrachium nipponense | reverse complement strand
TTCTAGTTCATCACAAGGAACTTGAGAATGATGCACCCTCTCACCAGCCTTGCCCTCAGTTCCCTATATGTGACCTACATTCTACAAATAATTTCCATCTATGTTGTGATTTACACATTTTGATCGCATCCACATTTGTCATACTTTCAACCGAACTTACTCAACATGAGCTTTTCAGAAAAAATTCATTTCATTGACTTCCAAATTTAATCCTTCAATAGTATTTAACGAGTACACTTAATTCTCCATAAGTTTCCTAGAAACTTCTCTTCAAAGCATTTGCAGAGCTTCTGACATTTCCCTTCCTTTACCTGACTGTTCTTCAATCCACTCACCGTATCACTTATATTTCACTGATGCTCGTGCACTGCTCCATGGTTCTTCCCCTTTTCCCTCTCAAACATTTTCACATTTTTGTTTGATACCATCATCTTCTGACATGCATTAACGCTGTAATGCCGATAAATCCGCACTTCTCATTCCACTTACACTTCTCTATTCCATAGACTTGCAGCTGCATCTTGTGTAGTTCCCAAACTACTCTCAGTATTACATAATTAAATATATTCAATATTCATACGACATAACTCACTCTTACCTGAAATCAACCTTTACAGTAAACCGGTCACTCTCCCATAAATGCTCTGATCATTCTCAGTATTTTTTCTTGTGCATCATACACCTATCACTCTTTTCTGAATTTACCCTCGTTAGGTCCACGAACAGCAAAGACATGATTCTGCTTTTATAGAAATAAACCACGCCATTATTTATAAACATTCTCTTGATGCTTTACTCTGCCTTACTTGTCCCAATCCCCACTGTACTCTTCCCTATACCATCGTAACTTTATTCGTCAAAATCCAGGAACACAAGTTAACATCACTGTCATAAAATAAATAAGATCACTTTTGCCAACTTCCCCATACACAAATGATATTTCCGTCGTTCTTTCCCTCGGAACCTTTCCTCGATTACATTATCATTTCCATACTGAAGTATTTTATTAGGTATTTCAATTCTCGGCGCATCACAAAAATGTACACTTTTATCTGGTTGCTTTTTTTTTTCCCACATAAACTGTTTTTCCTCTGAGGAGGATGGTTTAATAAGAAGACTACAACCTTCCGGTACCTCATAAGGATGGGGTTGCTGGACCCTCATCCTTTTCTTGACTCCAGCCGACAATGGTACCCACTGGGTAGACTGGAAAGCAGTAGGCCCGAAGTAAACCATGGACCAGGCAAATGTGAGCCACAGCGCCAGCTCTAGTTGACTGACCTTCGGGTGAAGGGTGGCAGGGTCGGTCGCCGCGTCCCTACCTAATTGGTTATTATTAATATATATATATATAGTATATATATAATATATATATATATATATATATATATATATATATATATATATATATATAGATATATATATACTTTTGTATTACACTTTTCATGCTTTTACCAATGTAACCTATTTATATATATATATATATAGATATATATATATATATATTATTAAATATATATATATCAAAATTTTACATGATGATTATATTAGATATCATATATATATCATATATATATAAAGTACTATATATATATATATACTATATAATATATATTTATATAGTATATATATATATAATATATCAACTAGTGAAACAATGGGGTAACTGCTACAAGACCTTTCGACTTCTTATCCTTTACTAATTAATTAAAGGACAAGAAGTCGAAAGGCCTTGCAGCGGTACTCCATTGTTTCGCTTTTCTTGTGGCTTTTGCCTTTTACTTATATATTCATCACGTTCCAGTTTTCGTCATTCAGTTAGACATATATTATATATATATATATATGTATTATATATATTACACATATATATATATATATAGTATATATATTATACACATATTACAAACAAACAAATTTATATGTATAACTGAATGACGAAAACCTGGAACGAGTACCGCTGAAAGGCCTTTCGACTTCTTGTCCTTTAAATTATTAGTAAAGGATAAGAAGTCGAAAGGTCTTGTAGCAGTACTCCATTGTTTCACTTTCCTTTGTGGCTTTTGCGTTTATATATATATATATATATATATATATATATATATATATATATATATATATATATATATATATATATGATATATATATAAATGGTACTGGTAAAAGCATGAAAAGTGTAATAAAAAAGTAAGTAATGCGTCGCATCGTAGTTAAAGTTTATATAGTGAGAAGTACGTAAATTTTAAGCTTCCGAAAGATTCGTTTTCGCTCGTACAGCAAGAATTACAGAGGCAATGCTGTACTGCAGTTACTTTGGAGACGGTTCTGTCTTGCTTAATTAATATAGACTGTGTAATATAAATGTTTTTTATACGCACAATTACGGGTGCGTCCTGCTAAAAAGTCGCATGGCATTTGTGAAGATGTTTTTATTGTGTTTGTGTACAGTTGCGTATTAAGAAATGTACAGCTGGCGCATTTTTTTGTAAATCATTTTAAATTTTATTACACTGATTATTATCCTTTTGGATTTCAGAGTTAGTTCACTAATACCGAAACTTCCTATAATTGAATGAAACTAATCTATTTGCCAGTAAAGACAATTGAGTAAAATTATGTTGACGAGAAAAGAAAAATACTAGAATGAAAATAATCAAAATGATAAGCATCTGTTATCTGCGGTACTTCTGGTTACATATCCCCGTCATGTCACGTGAGCAAATAATACCCTCCTAACCATGGGCGATCTTGGATTATCTCAGGATGGTAGTAAGTTTCTTTCCCTCTAAGTCTAAGGCCATGCTGCGGAATTCTCTCACTGCCTCTGTTTTACCTTTCTCTGAGCTTTCCTATTGGTTTGTGGTTAGTTGATATATCGCTCGTAAGAGCGGGATCAAGACTCCGCTCTTCTGCTGTATCTTAGCTGGGGTAGTTTGGCTTCCGTTCCGTCTAAAGAGAAATCATACGCCTAGAATCCAAACATTCAAAGTCAGAGAGAGAGAGAGAGAGAGAGAGAGAGAGAGAGAGAGAGAGAGTTGAATATTCCAGTGCATATTTCTACCTCGTTAATGAGACATTTAACTCATCTCCTGCAGTTTCCCCCGAGCTGCAGACGTATTTTTTCATATGTTAACCAGCGTTAATGTGTTAGGCGATTCTAATAAACTGTATTGCCGTCCTTTACCGAATTAATTAAGGTATCACGCAAAGCCCTTCCGGTATTTCATACCAGTGTTAAAATCAATCCATTGGAAGGAGTAGTTGTGGAAATCAAAGCTTGTAAGTGCTTGTAATTGAGAAAACACATATACAGAATGGTTACAAAAGAAGATAATATAAGAGGAAAAAAGAAATAGGCAGAGACAGGAGAGAGTAAAAAGCAGATAGAAAATATCAGAGAAAGCTAAGTAAAAGATAACGTGAAATAGCTAAAACTTCAAGGACTGAAATAAGGAAATAAACGATAGACGAATGGGAATCGGAAAAAAACAGTAAGGAAGCATGAAAACAAGAACGAGTAAGCAATGAAAAAACGATGGAAAATTTACACAAATTATCCAGGGGAAATAATTATCTTCCGAAGGAATATAAAAAATGAATATATTGGAGACGTTACACGAGAGCTTGGTTACGAGAAATAAATACGAATGACAGAAACTGACGGAGAAATGTAGAACGAGGAAATATAGATATATATATATATATATATATATATATATATATATATATATATATATATATATATATATATATATATATATATATATATATATATATATATATATATATATATATATATATATATATATATATAAGTTAAAGACTTCGATGACGATCAAAAACTAAAATGTTTAGTGAAGCACTGAGAGAGAGAGAGAGAGAGAGAGAGAGAGAGAGAGAGAGAGAGAGAGAGAGAGAGAGGAAGCGTAATCAATAAAAAAATTAGAGTTGGGTTAAGAAGGAAAGCAAGAGAAGGAAACGAGAGAAGACAAAAAGTGAGAAAGATCACAATAACGACGGGAAAAGAAACAGGCAAGATGCTTTGGCCAGGAAAAATCAGTATTCACGAGAGGAAATGCCAGGTCAGAATGAAGGAGATAATACAAGAAAACGATAGGCTTGGAAGAGGGAATCAAAGACGCGGGAACAAATAAGAACGGAAGAGAAATGCGGAAGAGGAAGAAATGCGTAAGATGTGGAAGAGGGGCCAGAGGATAATAGGAAGTGGAGGAGGAGGAGGAGGAGGATAAGAGGCGAAGGAGAGCTGGAGGAAGCCGCCGGATGCAAGCCAACACAAGGCTTCCTCTTGAGATGGCAAGATTGAGATCGGTTTACTTATCATTAGTCTTTTCCTAATTATCCAGCGGTGGGTTCCCACCTCATATCGGACGTTCTCGTCCCTCTTTGCGGCCGTCGGCATTGCGGCGAACGATGCATAATGAAAACATCTGGGCTATTTATGCTTGCAAAAGAAAACGAGCAGACTGCCTCGGAAAGAGGCCACTGGAGGAGTGTTTATACCGGCGTTCTTTACAAAACTGAAGCAAACTCTATTGACGGCTTTAAATCACAATGGTAGGAATGGGAGGAGTTGGGGGTTCTCGCAGGGGCACCGGGGGGACCGGGGGATGGGGGGGGGGGGGGGGGTGAGGACAGGATGGGGGGAGGGGGAGAAGAAGGATAGGGGGGCAGAGAAAGGATTATGCGATCAGTGATAAAGGAGTTGTATTGTAAAGAAGTCTTTGGATAATTAGCAACACATTTTTGGCTCCCTCTGCCAGAAAGTGGGAGACGGCCGGTGGCTGGTGGGAGTTTGGGGGAGGGGGGCGGGGTGTATCAATGCCGAGATTACTTACGTTAATGAGCACCAACAGAGATCTCCCTGTTGTTCATTGGGCAGCCTCCATTCAATTACGAAGATAGACAGCATCCCTCCGAAAAAAAGAACAAAAATAGTTCCATCCGCCTACAACGGCTTCCGAAGTGAATAATAACGTAGC
>NC_087213.1:79517618-79530118 GCF_015104395.2 Macrobrachium nipponense | reverse complement strand
GCAAATTAGCGCTAATGAAATAGAGTATAGACTACTAGCATATTACCTCATATAAAATTCATTACTAGCATATTAACTCAAATAAAATAGGCTACCTGATATCAGCTCTGTATAATAAAACAGACTTTTAGGATATGAGCTCAATAAAATAAAAAGAGAGTACTAATGTAATAGCTGAAGCAAAATGAAAAAGGTTTCCAGAAAGAGAGCTAGGACGCAGTTAACAAAAGCACGCAGTTTGATGATGACGAAAGACGGCATATCTAAGAATGTCATCAGATAAGCACCGTGATGGAAACAACTTTGCATATTTTCAAACACGGAGTGACTTACAAATTCGACTCGATTTCCCGCTCTGCTATGCAAGACTACGACACCAATGAAGAACATTTCCATTTACGTCATTTCTCTACAGGACTGTAAAGTACCACTAAGCATTCTTTTCTTCAAGTTCCCTGCTGCAACATTCAGAAGAATAATAATTCTACAGCATAATACCAGGGGACCCATGGCCATAGAAAAGGCTTTAGTATGTCGCACCATATATCTTTGTCTATTTTTGAGAACGATATTTACAACAGGTAGACCCCTTACTAGCACAACTGCACCGACAGGCACATTCCCTGGATGTTTCTACTGCTATATATCTAAAATCCAACTTCAGCCTTTTCCAGTTTTACCTTCTTTCCTTCGAGCTAATTTATAGGTAATTGCAGTCGACAATGTTAAAGTTTATTGTGCGAAATTGTTCCGGCTACAGAGAGAGAGAGAGAGAGAGAGAGAGAGAGAGAGAGAGAGAGAGAGAGAGAGAATCACCACAACGTAGTCGCCGTCCTGATAAGTGTTCCATATATAAACAGTTCTAAATGAAGGTGGATATTTCCACGCTCTGTTTGCGCCTGCGTTTCACTCCAAAACCTTCTAAGACCCGGACAATAAAAAGAGGAAACACGTGATAAGGGAGTTCGGCCCGTATAAACCCGGGGGATGGCGACGGTATGTTTATGTTACGCGAAGCTCTTCCGTGCATGATAATGAGATTGCAGACTCATAATCACATGCATTATAAACCCAGGGGAGTAAATATTAAGCTACGCCACCGCAGCCGTAATCTATTAGACGGCTGGGCGATAATAAAAACCCCGACCGGTTTTTTCTTTTTTTTTCTTTTTTTTTTCAGTCATCGTCGGGCCAATCCTGCACTATCCAATGGAAGATTTGTTACATCTCACCATTTATGATACTTATTCTCTCTCTCTCTCTCTCTCTCTCTCTCTCGTCTCTCTCTCTCTAATCTATATATATATATATATATAATATATATCATATACTATATATAATATATATATATTATATATATATAAAATTGGTGGAGAATTTCAAATGTATTCAATCACTATAACTTTCATTTTCCTTGAAACTCCTTCACCTCAATAATTATTTCCCATTTGCATATTGATTTCGCGAAGAATGAATACAATTTTTGGTGCTTCGAAAGTCATGCAAGATCAGGATCGCCCATGAAAACGCTTTCTGGCATGCGAACAATCCTAGAGTATATTGTAACTCATGAGAACAGCCACTCATTTCTGAACATTAGAACCAATAATATCTTTCCTCTAACATAAAATCGTTGAAAAGACAATAAATCACTGTCGATGACCTATAATCTTACAAAATGATGAAGAAAAAGCTGCAACTTAAGAAAAATACCCTCTAGTCCTTTAAAAAGATCATGGAAATACCAACCAGAACGTTAGCTATCATGAAACCACACCCCAGAGAGAAATCAAAGTACTTTGAGAGTTTCTTATGCAGCAACAATAAAATTCAGTCACCTAAAAGTTCTACAAGGAAACTATTATGAAGAATAAATATCAATATTTACACGTCATAGAAAAGTTCATCGCAATGGAAAACAAACATTACTTTTATAAAACAGTTCTTGAGAAGTTAACTGCTAAAAATAATGGTCGCAGATCATAAAAAGGAGATAGGAATTCACGTCTAAGGATAATCGTCATCGTTGCAGCAAATATAAGAAGGATAACGCGATTTCCAAGGCTAGAGAAATTTCTATACATTGCAAGGAGCAATCAGATACAAGGGCAAGGCCCAACTTTACGACAGGCAAATTTTTCCATATCAGAGAATATGGAACCACCGTCAGCGAACTGGTCTTGGATCTCCTCACTGCCTAAGAAGAAGAAATATTTGAATGATTAACTGCACGGAGACTAAATCTCAGTAAACAAAAAATCTGAACAAGTTGACCAGTCAGGAAAACTTTCATTAATGAAGCGTTCGAGAAAAAAAAACGACTCGAAGAAGAGGGAGTAATGATGAAAATGCCTTACCAATACATACCAGAACCCCACTGCTACGAAATATAGTCTCCTTTCGACTTGGGGAGGGGGGTGGGAGGGAGGGAAATAGTCAGCACTAAGGTAAATGACCTACCAATTAAATCGGTGAAAGAAAGTACAAAAAAATACTTATGCATTACAGTGTCCTTAAGCCTATCAAAAGCGCAAAATATTTAGCTCTTACATGACACCTTACGCGGGTTTGTACTGATAGGGAGCATAGAGAAGGATGAGGTCTATGAATAATTATGTCTTCTACTTGCAATCAAGATTGCTGAACTTGTACCGTAGGAAACATTTAGTTCTAGTTTACCGAAAAAAACGCTGACAATCTAGATTTTCCATTTAAATAACCTTCACAATAGGCAGGAAGATAGAAAAGAATAATTAAATCCCCAAGACATCTCATCTGAGGTTTGCGTTTTTTTTTTTTTTTTTTTTGGTTTTTCAAGAATGAATCTGGTTTGGGAAGTTTCTTGTATTTTTCTCATTGAGACTAACATTGTTGCTTAACAAAAACGAACGCAAAAAAAAAAAAATGAAACAATAAACGTAATAAGAATATAACACTTTATGCAAAGACAATCATCAAATCCGAAGGTTCACTATCCACATATAATTGAGATGAATCACTGCAATATAATGACACGGTCCTTTGACCATAACCACAAAAAAAAACTTTCATATTCACTTCATTAAAGACATCAGGGACCTGAAAATTTAGAATTGGAAATGCACAAACTCAAATGCATCATCTTTAAACAAAAATCCCACTCAGAAGGCTTACGAGATGCACAACAAAAGTAAAGCTCAGATGAAAGAATTACAGCGCTATTAAAGAAAGCGCAGACTAACTGAAATACAGTTGTTTTAGTAAGTTCACTAAAAATGTTCACATAATCGACCTGACAAGATCCGCCCTCGTTTCACGGAAAAAAAAATACTAAAAGGAACCACCTGTTAATCTCTACTACCTTAAAAGATGGCGTCAATGCAACGTATGAATTATGAATTATGTGGCAAGTTGCCTTCAAGCGCACAACATCCCAAACACCGTGGAAGAATAAAAAAAAAAAGTCAAATGGAAATGGAAGTCAAAGAATCAGACACTGGCTGAGAAACCACTTGTCTATGTAGAAAGTGTTCAGTCTTTTCAAGAAAAAGTCAAACATATAGACCATTATATTTATATGTCCTGGACGCACATTCTTCAAATTCGCCAGATTTCGGGGCAATTATCGTAGACGGTTTTATGCCGAGAAAGGAAGATAAGGGGAGTTTTGCATACCATATTACTCGAATCCCATTCATAATCATCTTATTACAAAACAAACCCTACAAGTATAAGGGCATAAAAATTCTACTTGCAACTGGATGCCACATTCTGGAATTCTTAAGGAGGGCAGAATCTGAAAGGAAGACATACGATCTGGATATAAAACTGAGCCCGGAAAATATATTGCTTAGAGCCCAAAGGTACTCTGTGCATGTCAAAAGTGTATAAAGGCTTTCTAGTAGTTTTGAATTCCGTACAAAGACATCTGAAGACAGAACAAATAATTTACAGTTATATCTACAATGTGAAATATGCAAAAAAATTTAATCACTTAAATTGTTTTTTTGAAAACCATTACAAGCAGATTTCAAAGGGTCTCTATACATGGTTACCTGAAGAGCTGGATATGTGCGTTAAAACGATGTCTCCATGACATGAATACCTACTCTAAATAAAAATGACGGGTACAAGACATGTTTACAAGATTTGAAAAACAGGAAATCTGTATTAAAAGGACAGCCAGTAACTTTCAATCGTAACATCAATTTGATATCTCTGGATTATGGGATTATGTTAAACATGATAACATAAATAAAATGAAATCTGAATAACTGACCAAAATTTGCGGATCAAGAGCAAAAGTGGATAATTTTATATCAACTATCAACAACTTTATTTAAAATACCACAGATTTATAACATTCTGACCCCTACAGGTAACACGATCTAAGAAGGCTGATTGAATAAAAATCTCCCAATAAGCAAGAGTCGTAAGTTAAAATTACAGATGGTTATGACGATAATTACTCACAGATTCAGCTTATTTCCATACCAATGTCTAAAACGTAACCCTTGTACAAGTATACATTCAGATTCAGGGAATACATAATGACTTCGTCCCAGTTAAGAGTTGTAAGCATTCCAATTGGAAATTAGGGCAACGAAGTCACCCATACAACCGAAACATTTCATGTAAATGAAATTACCTTCCCGAAGATAATTATTCCGTTTGGGGCTACGGAAACGATCGTCACCTAGCAATCTTAGCGCACAAAATATCAATTAGAAATTAAGAAATATTTCATTTCCTTCCTTCTGAGACATCATAACAACTTTCATATTTTTACGGCTATATAACGTAATATTTAATAAAACATGAGAAAAAAAACTCAAATTTCATTAGTATGGACATTGCAAGGCTCGAGTAAATTTCTATCGTCCAATAATGGCTGTGGAGATGTGGAGAAAACTATGCACTGGACACAGATTTTCAGAATAAAACTAAAAAAAAAAACACTGAGCATGAATTACTTAGAATGCAAGCCACGAAAAAAAAATCAAGAATTAAAAGTGAAGAACTGACCATCAAAAACATTTTCCCCACCGAATGATTAAGGCAGAGGAAATTTTCATAGCACTACACTGGTTTAGCATGCAAAATCACTTCTATATTTGTTTTCTGAAGAAGAATGCATAACGTCGTCAGAGTCTAAATATTCAAGAATTTGTTATATACTTTATTCTCCCGAGTGTGTAGTATCATGGCTATATCAATATCTAACCACAATTATCGTTTAAGATGGCAGAGAGGTCAAAGTCACTGTCTATCGTTGTTTCTAGATCAGTCCACGGCCTGGTTCGAATTCTGGCTGGGGCTGAAGTGGTATTTACGAATTATAATTCCCTCAGGTGTAAGTTTTTCCAAGGCACAGTGAATTTATATTAAACAATGTTTGTGAATATAAAAAAAGTCATATGTGTAGTATAAAAGACAAAAACTTCTTTACATATACATATACATATACTATATATATATATATATATATATATATATATATATATATATGTATATATTTATACACACACACACACACACACACACACTAATATATATATATATATATATATATATGTATATATATATATATATATGTGATATATATATATATATATATATATATATATATATATATATATATATATATATATATATATATATATATATATATTATATATATATATATATATATATTATATATATATATATTTGCAGTTTCAGGTTTTATTTTTACCTAGAAATAATGTGGGATTACGTATGAACGCAGTATTCTATTATCATTTTTACAATGTTATCATCGTTTCTTTTATTTTCTGGAGCTTCTAGTGTAAATACCAGTCACTCTGATTTGATGCGATTAGCTGTTCTAAGTGGTTGAGAGAGAGAGAGAGAGAGAGAGAGAGAGAGAGAGAGAGAGAGAGAGGAGAGAGAGAGAGAGAGAACCATGTTGTTTAATTATCCAGAGACGCTAAAAGGACTAAATCGTATAATCTTGGGAGAAGCAATCAAAAACACTAATGAAAGAAAACTATACGTAAGAAGCAAATGACATGATAAACTGTACACACTAAAGATGAAAGAAATTACAGTTTGATATATAAAAACCATAAATGAAAGCATATACCAAGAGCTGAAAAGGGAATTAAAATATTGCATTTCACAAGTAAATATTGGATGTAAAACAAGTATTAGGTCGCATATAAAAATAATTTGACGTGAATGACAAATTACATCCCCATGTGAACTCCAGCACGTACAGCTAAATATTTATTCGAGGTAACGATGCCAATTAAACCTCTTGAAGGTCAAGTCTGACGCTAAATCACAGTCAGGAACACTACTACAATTTTGCATCGGCACTTTCAGATAAATATCTCTAACCCGTTCCCTCCTTGTTATGTAAGAATTTTGAATTTTTGATGTGTAATGCAAAATGGAATTTCAGAGTTCTGTTCACGAGAGAGAGAGAGAGAGAGAGAGAGAGAGAGAGAGAGAGAGTTTGTTTACAAGATTTTTATGTACCAGAAGTGAAGAGATAAATGATAAAATAAGATTTTGTTTCAATACAATCAAGAAAATTGTGGCTGCTACAGACTGAATTTCATTTTAGGTGATAAAGACAATTAAAATGAAGTTCGACAAACAACGAGAAAAACTATTTAAAGTTTTGTTGAATTTTGTACTCAAAGAAATCCTCGGGAGAGAATTATTAGGAGACTGAAGACCAACGGAGTGAGACGCCTGACGGCTTTTCTAGGAAGATTGGTGGGTTGGTAGGGGAGTACCTAGGACTGGGTCGGTGGGACTGGGCCATATAAAACATAGCAGGTGAGGGAAGCGATGTCCTACAAGTCGTTGTTTTATGACTCAAATTAGCCTCACAAGATCTCCCCAGATTCCGATGGTATTTCCCCCACCACCCCTACCCCACCACATCGCCAAACAACCTCCCCCATCACATCAGGAATCTCTTGATACCTCTTTCATTCGCTCACCCGTTTCGTAATCAATCTTTTGAGGAAAGCCGAGAGCAATCACTTTAGAGAGAGATAAACTTCAGCTTGGGGGTCAAACGCCAAAGCCGAAACAGTCTAGAGGAAATAAGTATAGGGCTGGGAGTGCCACAGAGGGCGATGCTTCGACACCTAAGCATGGACAATTGAAGAGCGAATCGGTGAATCCCAGTGAACACAAGGCCTTTTCTGGTCCTCCGAGAATGTTCTCCCGTTTTGTCTGAAAGTTTACAAACTACGCGTCCTAATAGCAGGGGCCATAATGCGCCCTCGGCACCATCAAACAAAAGCTAGTGACCTCTTAAATAAAAACAAGTGCGGGTTTGCCTACCCTGGCCCTCGGCACCACAGCTCCGAGTTCTCTTTAAGACATCCGTCTGCAATGTGTTCGTCCGGCGTGCGCCAGATAAATCAGTTGTTCAATAACGATGGATGATTTTCGATGATTACCGTAAAACAAGACATGTTCAGTGACAAATGTGACAGACACAGTCACCTGTCACATTTAATATTTAAAACTACGCTTATTTGTTAACCTAACTAACATTTTGTTTTATATCTTTTTATTTTTGCTCAAATATTTTGGTGAAAATCTTCCTACCTCCCTTTTCTTCAATGCACGTAAAAGTTTTATTGTGTGGAAGTTTCACGAGATATTACTGGCTCCTTTTGCTTGGGACGATCGCTCTCTCCAAGGACATGAGAGTATTATTAATAATACAAGATATCTTTGTTATAATTCCTCACAAAGCAATATCTTGTTTATTACAATTGCAAGCCTTTACTAAGTTCAAATTCTTAATGACCACGAGCGAAATTAATTAGCGAAAAACCAGAGAACAGCGCCAAAATAAAGCCCTCGAGGAACAATTTACTTTAGCAATTACACCAAGATTGACCACATTCTTCAGAGATAGAAGAACGATAAACCCTAAATTTCCACATTACTCTGCTGAGAGAAAGGGAAAATATCTGCGCTACTTTTTATCCTCCGCAGCTGGTGAAAGTCTACAGATTTACAAAATCAGGATTTTGGTTTTGTCAAATCTGGAAATGTCGCCCATGTCATCATTCAATTTACTTATCTGAGTTGGTTGAATATTGGTATTTTTTCGTTGTGATATTTATCGTAACCTTTAATTTTCATTAGACTCCTATTCGTTCCATACGAATATGTTCACGTTTTTAATAATAATAATAATAATAATAATAATAATAATAATAATAATAATAATAATAATAATAATAATAATAATAATAATACGAGAAATTAAATTTCCCCTGAAATGAGAGAAACATAAAAGAGGAAAAATGAAATCGGTCGGGACTGCAATGTCCCTCTGCAGCAGCTCGATTCGGACAGCTAATCCAAAATCACAGATTTCCTTTAACACGTGGCGTGAATGTTTATTAACGCTTATCCTACTTAACTTTTAATAGATAAACGAGAAAATCTAATCATTGATTATGATTCAAATTTCAGAGGCCACACCTATTGCAACTCTACGTAATCAAATATCTGGTTAAACATTTTTGTATTCTAATCAAAAGTTAAGCAATTAGCTCCTTAATCGTTATTTTTGGATTTAGCAACAACTTTAGCTGCTTAACATCCTAAAACAATTCATGATTCCACATGTTCATTAAAATCCCCCTTGCAGTCTTCAGTCTTAAATCGCTAAATCTGAAGGAAAACTCAAAAGAATTATGGTAAGATATGGTTCAAGACGTGTAATAAGTGACAGTGTTCTAGTGGTCCAAAGAAACGCATTCTTGGGTCTATGTTGCTTTTAGTCTTAAGGGCATGACTGGTAATCTTATCAATAAGGAATGTACGGACTACGTGACTCCTTGTGCAACTACTACTCCTCCCGAAATGAGAAATGAAGCGGTTGGTGGCCTTAACAGCATGAGGTCAAATTTCCAAATCCATAAAGCTTTCTGTATCTCACAGAAATAACAGTATTTGTGCAACGTGCTTTGTATATTAGCACTTCTATTGTTTTAATTTATTCTTGGATGTATGAAGCCTCCAGGGATCTTTATATTCTAGATTGCAATGTTAATTATGATTAAGATCATCGTTGGAAGATATTCTCTTTGACAATCTATCATGTTATGTTTCATCTAAAGCCTTATCGAAATATAAGTGACATTCATTTCGCCTTTGTCATCTGATGGGATGGTCTGAAGTAACGTTGTGCAATACCAGGGGTCCTTTATTCCCTTGACTGAAAACGTGTGAAACAGTTTACGAATTTACCTTATGAATGTTGATGCTCATGAACTTAACAAAAGGAGTAATACTATTTCTATCTACGGCGCACCCTTGCCTTGTTTTCCCTTTTCTTTTTTTTATGCCTCATTTTTCCTATAACTTTGGATATACGTAATTTAAAACCTTTCAATGATTCAGTTTTATATTCAGTTATTGGTCTACTTTTTGCTGCTTTTTTCCTTTCTGGTAGCGCATGTTAACGGGCTCTTCGGACTATTCTACTTGAACGAGTCCTCGAGTTGAAAGATACTGACAATAAAAACAATCATGGAAATCAACACATAATCACATGTGAGAGGGAAATGAATTTCTCTTTCACATCGAGATCGAACACAGGACTCGAGAGAACGATAAGAGCAACCAACATAACCACAAAAGTTAAAAAAAGAGTAAAAAAGTAAAAAAAGAAAAATAAATTACGTTGTTATTACTATTATCATCTTCATTCGACACATTGTTGGAATCTCTTGGCATCCCTATTTTTGTTATTCTCTTAGCCTTTTTCCTTCATCTCTCTTAGCATTTGTTAGCGCCATAAAATTAGCCTGGTGGGCTCAGCCGTTCCCGAACCCTTTTGAGGCAGCCCTCGACTCTATATTATTCTTTCGAGATCGCCTCTCTCGTGTCAATAAAACTCGGGGTTAATTGCCCCAGACAGTTGCCCCAAACAACGCAAATATCAGATCTGGATTTCTGACAAAGCGTCCCTGCCCCAACTTGCCCCAGAGACCTGTGGGGGCAAGCATCACGGTCCCCACTGGTTTCAAGAATGCCATGGCATTAAAGCCCTTAAAATGACCGAAGACAGATGCCATGTTAACCTGTCATAAAACGATCATATCATTTGAATTTTATTCCCGGCATAAAGACTCGCCAATGACTGATACCGCCAGGAGGAGGTGTAGGAGAGAGTGCGGGGGATGGAGGAGGAGGAGGAGGAGGAGGAGGAGGAGGACAAGGAGGAGGAGGGAAAAGAGGAGGAGTAGAAGACAGTGGAGACAGAGGAGGAGGAGCTGCAGCAGGAAAAGAAGACGAAGGCTAAGATTACGGAGGAAGCAGGATTTCTCATCAGACATAGAAACCGAAGCATGAAAACTTAGACAGAATTCATCGCTGGCGACATGCAATGAGCATCTGAGGGAAGAGAAACTAAACTAAAGACATAAAATAATAACAATGATAACATTATCAAGATGATAAAAGAAAGAAAAAGAAGCGGCGATATGCTGCTGGCCATCGAGGGAGTCCAACCAGTTATACGACCCTGGCTGCCGGGGTCTGACGGCTACACTTACGGCTTAAGAAGAGGTTAATCCTCCTTCAGCCGTAGAGGCGAGACTCCCGTCTTTGTGCAGCGAAAAACCGACACTAACGATGAATATAATCACTCTGATCTTCCACGAGAGTTTGCACTGAGCTGGCGGGGTCCGGTTGGTCATATATCTGAGGAAAATTATGCTAGCCTACGCTCTCTTTTATGGGCGGTTTCAGCTGTCAGTTGAATAGGAAAATAACTCTTACGGTAGGAAAGGAGATAGCATAGTCTTACATCCAGCCCCATATATTAGTCCAGTTTCATTTCTAAATGTCTCCATCAGAGTTTTTCTGGTTCTAGTTTATGTTGTATTAGCTTTGGTGCCACAACCAAAAGATCTTTACACACACACACCCACACACACACGCACATATACACACCCACACACACACACGCACATACACACAGTTAAAATAATGTAAGAAAAAACTCATCGAAATCCAGGGGATTCTTTCTACTTTTTTTACTTTTCCCCCCAAAAGATTCATCAGGCAATAAAGCAGGTCTGTGAACAGCTTCTGCTAGACATCACTGAAATTTCAATTTGGGATGTAAAAAAAAAGGAAGATGAAACTCGAGACATATCTACATCACTAAGCTATAAACATTAATATCAATGTAGAGCACGAGGTGATAAAAAAACTCCTTTTCTTAACTTTCATTTTTCTCCAAATTAAGGCTCCAACGGAAAGCTTTTATAATCTACTGTATCTTAATGAAGCAGTGATCATTGCAAGGCAATGATATTGACTGCACGACCTCAAAATAAATTAAATAGAAACATACCAGTATTCTAATCAAGAGAAAAAAATTAACGGAACCAAAAGCGGCAAATAGGAGCACACAGCAAAAGTGAGTGCATAAACATACACTTATACTACGTTTGGGCTACTGCTCATTTATCAAAGCATAACGACCCAGCATCAGAGGACAACGACGGAAGACAAATAATAGGAGCAGATTACAAAGGGAAAACGCGGAAAAGAAAACCAGAATGCAAAAACAATAAAACAAAACCAGAATGCAAAAACAAGAAAACAAAGTCTTGAGAGTGAAAGTACAGCACAAGAAAAGTACTGAACTCTACTGAAATGTATAGTTCCGGAAACTCTACTGAAATGTAGAGTTCCGGAACAACGATGCATTTGAAAGGTAGATCGGAAACTGTTTTCGTTACATGGAAGACGTATTCAGAGGAACGAGTCTTCGGAATATATGAAAAGAAACAAATATGAAGAAAAATAATTTAAAAATCAAACACCATCGACATGAGAACCTTACTGGTATGAACTGTAAAACAAATTCCTCGCTCGAGATTATGTTTTAATGACGCTTCCTCGATACATTTTACTAACCGTGAATCATGCGAGAGAGAGAGAGAGAGAGAGAGAGAGACGAGGAGAGCGATAGGATCGCAGAGGAGATGGAGAGAGCGAGAGAGAGGAGAGAGAGAGAGAGAGAGTTTAAGAATCCTTTAACACCTATAACAACAAAACTCTAGGGGTTTCGTACAAAACATTTCATTATGACGTCCTTGTCAAACTTCTCTCATATTGCTTGAGCGGCACCACATACTTCTCTTGTTACCAATATTTGAGTGGCAAGGCAAGAATTCAAGTATTATCCTTTATTTGATGGGCTGATCATCTAAAAACTTAACGATGACTACAACACGTGATCCTCTTTCTTTGAGCATAGGATCATGCCATTCATATTGTCTTTCATTCACATATGTTGAGCTTAAACGTACTTCACGTGATCCCAAATCCCATAAAATATTCAAACAATCATAAGAATTGTATTCCTATTAACAATGTCATTTAGAAATGGTACAAATGACCTCTCTCTCTCTCTCTCTTCTTCTCTCTCTCTCTCTCTCGTCTCTCATACATACATATATACACACACACGTGTT
>NC_087213.1:79485118-79515118 GCF_015104395.2 Macrobrachium nipponense | reverse complement strand
ATGTAAGAAGGAGAGCAAAGAGATAATGTTGCTTGGAGGTATACATGTGCCCAGGAAAAGCTTATGACAGAATCAGTGGAAAGGTAACGTGGAGGATTCTCTGCATTAAACGTAGAAGATAAATTGTTAAAAGATATCGAATATTTGTGAATTGGCAGTGAAGAGTGTATTTGAATATGTAAAGGGTAAACTGAGCGGTTTGGTGTACACGAGGGTCTAGGACAAAGGTTTATGTCCCCTTGGCTGTTCCATTTCATTATGGAAGTCGAGAAAGGAAATTAAAGGCGCCGTAGGAGCAAAGTTGTAGGATAAGAAAATGGTTGTGAACGAAGTGTGAAATGGCCGATGCTTTGCAGATCATGAAATACTGGCTGGGGATAATGAAAGGACATTTTAGACTCTAGTAAAAGGGTTGCAAGTTGTTGACAATAAGAGAAAGTTGAGAGTTCGTGAGAGTAAGCCTAAGATTATACAAGAAGATGAAAACAGGAAGTGGATGATTCGTAAAGGTATTTGGGAGCACATATAACGGTTGATGGTGAGATGAAAGAAGAGATGAAGCCCAGAAAAATGAAGCAAGGACGGAAGTAAGTGGTGTGCAAAAGACTGGGGAGCCACTCAAAGTGTCTGTGTGGGAAGGTTGTTGAGCCAACTTTCCTTTTAGACAAGAGTATTGTGGATTCTGAATGCGAATGAATGAAAAAGGTCTAAAGATTTTGACAGAACTGTAAGGGTAAGACTCGTAGAGATAAGTAGAATTGGTAAAATAGTTAGTCTAGGTGAAAGGAAGTATCAGATTCCTTTTAGCTGGTATGGTCACGTGGGATAAATGGAGGATGATAGCTTGATGGATAGAGTAAATAATCGATAGCGTTCGGAAGGAGGAGAGGAAGACCTGGATATCACGAGGTATATGACGCGTAAGAGGCACTCTAACGGAAAAGAGGCACAAGTTTTGCTTAAAAAAAAAAAAAAAAAGATGGGGATAGCGCAACATGTGCAACAGGGCTCCTTGCACTAATAACGAAGCTTCTTTGTTAGTGCATGAAGTGGCTGATGCATAAATTTTCTGAATAGAGGGCTCACCTACGGTTCAGCTGATAAAGTGTATATGTGGCACTGACTATCATGCTTTCCCTTGAGATCATTATATAAAGGAAATGTTTCAGTATAATTTATGTACATATGTATATACACCTCTATATATATATATATATAATATGTATATATATATATATATATATATATATATAGATATATATACATATATCTGTGTTTATGTAGTTATGTATGTATGTATGTACAGGACATAGTCTGTGTTTTGAGAAACAATCCGGATTAGCATGAAAAATGGATCAAGACTTATACCATACCCAGTACCCATTCACAAGCGTAAGACCCTTTGCTAGCAATCATCTGCTAATATCAATTTACAGCCAGGGAAATACTTTGGGACCTTTACACCTGGTAACTGCGACATATTTCCGTGTGCAAGTATTAGCAAGCGGTTGTAAATCTGACGTTCATTGATATGCAACGGAGCCGACCTTCCTCCCAGACGTTACCAGCCGATATACATGCACGATGGCAATTTGGGGTGGGGGAATGTGAGAGAGGAGGAGGAGGAGGAGGAGGAGAGGAAAAGGGCAAGGCAGTGGGCTGGCCGGAGATGGGGCGGGAGGGGGTATAGGATGAAGGAAGGGGGAGTTTCATTCCGAATGTATAATTGCTCTTGCATTTCATTAAACTGATGGGCAACAATAAGCGGTCGGAGCCGATGTCTCTTACTGAATTGGTTTTACGTTCGCTCTTTGGAATATTTACAACGGGTGAGCGCCCTAACATTGACAGAGTAGCAATTACATGCAATAAGTATTGAGATGAGTTGCTCTTCGTTTAAGTTGCTTTTTTCTCTCTCTCTTCTTTCTTTACAGTTTTATTGCCTACAGCAGCAGAGGCAGTTGATTGTTTTTTAACATCGTTTTTCAACTTAACAATGTTTAGGCTACCAACACATACCACGCACGGAATTTCGTGCCTAGCCCTCTGAATAATTAAATGTGGGTTCACGTTGCTGTTGCTACTGGCAGCAGCTCCCTCGTTTGACACACAGAAGGCTGCGGTTGGGAAGGTGGAACTTAGCAGATTCTTCAGAAGATTTGGGCTTCAGTTTCTGCTTTTATTTACAGCTTCAGCTGCTTCTGTTGCAAAAAGTCGATTACTTTTCGTAAAAATACACATTAGTGATAATTTTGCTGTTAAGAAAAGCAGGTATTTCTACTGACCTCAGTCAGTTATTTGTGGGGGAAAAGGCTTTATATAGAATCTGTTTCTGGACTCTTCTTATGATGGAAAAAGGCTGTATATAGAGTCTGTTTCTGGACTTTTCTTATGCTGGAAAAAGGCTTTATAGAGAGTCTACATACCTCTGGACTCTTATGCTGGAAATAGGCTTTATAAATAGCGTTTCTGGATTCTTCTTACGCTGGAAAATGCCTTTATGTAGAGTCTACTTCTGTTCTCTTCTTATGAGTGAGAAAGGCTTTTATATAGTCTACTTCTGGATTCTTCTTATGCTGGAAAAATGCTTCATATAAACTCTACTTATGCTGGATATAAACTTTATATAGTGTCTATTTAAGGACTCTTCTTATGCTAGTAATTAGTTTTATATAGAGTTTGCTTCTGGACTCTTCTTATGCTGGAAACATCTTTATATAGTAGTCTTTTTGTGGATATTCTTATACTGGGAATAGACTTTTATATAGGGTCTGCTTCTGGACCTTTATTATGCAGGAAAAAGTCTTTTTATTTTCTGTCTCTGGACTCCTTTTATACTGGAAAAAGTCTTTATACTGAGTGTGTTTTGGACCCTCTTATGATGGAAGACTATTTATAGTCTGTTTCTGGACATCTATTACGCTGGAAAACGACTTTATATAGTGATTTTTCTGGATCCTCCTATGCTGGAAGAAGACTTTATATTATATAGAGTTTGTTTCATGACTCATCTTATGTAGGAAAAAGGCTTTATACAGAGTTTACTTTTGGAATCTTATGCTGGAAATAAACTTTATATAGAGTCTGTTCCTGGACTCTTCTTATGCTGGAAAATGGCTTTATATAGTCTGTTTCTAGAACGTCTTATACTGGACAAAATATCTGTTTATTTGTATGGTGTTTTTACGTTGCATGGAACGAGTGGTTATTCATCAACGGGGCCAACGGCATTACGTGACTTCCGAACCACGTCAAGAATGAATTTCTATCACCAGGAATACACATCTCTCACTCCTCAATGGAATGCCCGAGAATCGAATTCGCGGCCACCGAGGCGGTACGCCAACAACATACCGACTACGCCACTGAGGCGCTTATACTGGAGAAATGCTTTTATAGAGTTGGTTTCTGGACCCTTATGCTAGAAAAAGGTTTATATAGTGTCTGCTTCTGGACTCTTCTAATGCTGGCAAAAAAAATAAAAAAAAACCTTTACAGAGATGGTTTTTGAACTCTTCTTACGTTGGAAAAAAGGCTTTATATAGAGTTTGTTTCTGGACTTTCTTATGCTGGAAAAAGGCTTTAGAAACTCTTTCTGAGCTCTTCTTATGCTGGAAGTAGTCTTTATATAAAGTGTGCATCTGGACTCATCTTAAGTTCGGAATAGGCTTTAAATACTTGTCTGGTTCTGGACTCTTTTTATGCTGTAAAAAGGCTTTATAAGGCGTCTGTTTCTGGACTCTTCTTATGCTGGAAAAAGGCTTAATATAGAGTTTGTTTCTGGACTCTTCTTATGCTGGAAAAATGCTTTCTATAGAGTCTTCTTCTGGTCTCTTATTATGATGAATATGAACAATTTTGATAAGGATTTCCTACACTCTTTTTCTTTCTTTGAGTTTTAGTTTGTCCTCAGTGAGCACAAGTATGATAGCATTGCATAATTAATAACAGCTTCTTAAATATTTCAAGCTGAATTTCAATATTATTTAATTGCTAAATATTATATCTAAATTCAGTACCTATACATGCTTTCACTACTTTTACTCAAATCTCTACATCGTGTCTTTTACTAGCTCTTTGACAGGCTTGCTCGTTCCTAATTACTCCGGTTACTATAAAATTTCAATTTAGTTTTGGATACATGACTGCTTTATATACGAAATGTAGATTAACTACTTGACAAATAGATATGCACACACATACAGAAAAATATACATACATACATATATAATATAAATAATATATAATCATATATACTATATATACTCTATATATATTAATTTAATTATTATTATTTAAATATATATTAATATATATTAATATATATATATATATATATATATACTTATATATATACATATACATATACATATTATATAAATACATATTGTTACATATTTGGCGGGGTTTTGGCTAGGTGAAATGAATAATTAAAATTTGTTTCCCTTAGGGGCCACTTAGCCAAAACCAAATATGTAAGCAAATGTAATATAAGAGATAAAACCTACCTCCTGATAACATTAAAACAAAGGAAAGGTCGTCAGAAAGCCCGTGAATTACATTTACATTGCTTTATTTCACATAGTTAAAACGTGTAGAATAGAGCCTGGTTGATGTGCAACCCTGCGAAATTAAGTACGACCAATACATAACAACAAATTCATAATTCGCTGCCTTTCGAAATGCAGTACAATTTTCACACAAAGTAAACGCAATGTGAAGCCTCATGACACTTGCTTTCTACAGTTGTAACTCTCAATCTTAGAAGCTTTCTAGAGTTGTTACTCTCAATCTTAGAAGCTTTCTAGAGTTGTTACTCTCAATCTTAGAAGCTTTCTAGGGTTGTAACTCTCAATCTTAAGAGGCTCTCTAGAGTTGTAACTCTTAATCATCGAAGCTTTCTAGGGTTGTAACTCTCAATCTTAAGAGGCTCTCTAGAGGGTTGTAACTTCAATCTTAAGGCTCTTGTAAGAGCTCCTCTTAAGATGTTGTAAAACTCTCAATCATAGAAGCTTTCTAGAGCTGTAACTCTTAATCATAGAAGCTTTCTAGAGCTGTAACTCTCAACCTTAGAATCTAGAGTTGCAACTCTCAACCTTAGAAGCTTTCGAGTTGTAACTCTCAACCTTAGAAGCTTTCTAGAGTTGCAACTCTCAACCTTAGAAGCTTTCGAGTTGTAACTCTCAACCTTAGAAGCTTTCTAGAGTTGTAACTCTCAATCAGAGAAGCTTTCTAGAGTTGCAACTCTCAATCTTAGAGGCTTTTTAGAGTTGCAACTCTCAATCTTAGAGGCTTTCTAGAGTTGTAACTCTCAATCAGAGAAGCTTTCTAGAGTTGCAACTCTCAACCTTAGAAGCTTTCTACAGTTGTAACTCTCAATCAGAGAAGCTTTCTAGAGTTGCAACTCTCAATCTTAGAAGCTTTCTAGGGGTGTAACTCTCAATCTTAAGAGGCTCTCTAGAGCTGTAACTCTCAATCATAGAAGCTTTCTAGAGCTGTAACTCTCAATCTTAGAGGCTTTTTCAATCTTAGAAGCTGACTTGCTTGTAGCAAGGGTGGAATAATTTTCTAAACCAGTTTCTGACAGGAGTGATCGGTGGCAGAACTGGAGGGACAAAATAACACGTCTCTGGAAAAAGGTTTCCCATAAAAGAATTTGTAGATAAAAGATTCTCTCACTTGCAATGAACTATCACAATGGAGGTATGATTTCTATATGTCACTAAGCAAAGGATTTTTTCATCAATAAATTCAACTCATAAGACAAACAAACATGCTATACTCTGTTTTTTCCATCTGTCCATCCGCCTGTGGTGTTTTTGTATGGTAACACTGCGTCCCGGGCTTTACATAGTTACATTCAGCTTACATTTAACAATAATAACAATATTCTATTTCGAATATTAATGGTATAATTCGCATACAGTAAATTACTAAAACACTTTTTAGTTGCAAATGTACACCCAGATATCCTTTTATTTATCTAAAACTTACACATGGAGTAACTATCTAAAGCCCGGGACGCAGTGTTACCATACACAAACACCACAGGCGGGTGGACAGATGGAAAAAAACAGAGTATAGTTCTTGACAAGGGATTGTGTTTTTGAAGATGCAATCTTGAAAAGGAAATGACAGAATTTTAGTGAGAGAAACAGGCATGGGCACTTAATTGTTAATTTCAGACTTACCGGGCAATCCAATATTGCAGACTCACAACTGCAGTTCAGCTTGATCGAATATGCCTTCGGTTAACAAATTTAGGGGTGACGTGAAGCTCATGTCACTTGTAACCGTAAAAACAGTGTGTGGGTGCCAGTCAAAGGACTACGACCTAGATAGGCCATAGTAGCAAAGGTGTTGCTGGAACAAGTACTGGGCAGGAACTGACTTCCATTGTCCCTTTCTTGGCTGTTTGTCTGACTATATGTCTTCCAGCTACGGAAGGGATGACTTGCCAGGGGAGGCATGCCGACAGTCTTTAAAACAATCAAGATACCAGCAAAAGGAAGAGCACAGAGATATAGGGATATTTGGTAAGTGGATCCAGGGTTGCTGCTCTACTCCTACTGTCCTATCTTTAAGGGAAATTGATCCCTACATTAAAAGAACTGAGAGACGAGAGTAGCATATATTTGTAACTACTATATATATATATATATATATATATATATATATATATATATATATATATATATAATATATATATATATAACTGAAACAATAGATAGCAGTATTTGCTTTAGAATGTAAGGTAACAAAGGCTTCGATACTAAAAGAGTTGTGTGGGTTCAGAATAGGTATACGATGTCTGAATGAAAGGGTTGTTACTAGGCAGTTTAAACAGAAGTTTGAGAGTAAAAAGAGTAAGTTGCTCCCAGTGACACAAAGTGAGAGCATTGAAAAGGCACTGACTTATGAAAACAAGTAATATACAAGTCTTTATCCCATTTATTTAAGTGTTTGCATGAACCAGAGCATGCAGGTCTTTGCTTGAAACTGTAATTCATTACTTCTAAAGAAATTTAGGGTGAAGTCACTTACTCAGCTAACTTCAAAGCATTTGATGTATATCAAAGGATCCGTGGAAAATTATACTTATTCATGTAACTGTTCATACACGTTTGTACAAGATGAATGTAGAGGTCAATGTAATGGATTAATAAGTAAAACTATATATATATATATATATATATATATATATATATATATATATATATATATATATTGTATATAATGGCATGGGTAAAAACAGTCTCCATCCACGTTGTCTTTCTATGTACCAACCTGCATCCAAAATTGACAACGGTAACAGCCGATTCCTCTCTTCCTCAGAACTGGAAACATATTAATGAATGTGAAGGAATGAATAAAGTAAGGGCTAGGCAGAATTGGGATATAAAGATCGTCGGATGGTGGAGTATATTAAGTTTAAATTGAGGTAATTTTTTTTAAAGAAGTGGCGTCAGATTGGTAAATCTTCACAAAAATATAAAACCTGAATATAAAACCTGAAGCTTTTTGGAAGAAATGCCAACGCTTGTGGATTATGCTGATTTGAAAAATGTGCATGGAAAGATGCAAAATCTTCTAAATATCAAATAAGTGTGTGAATGAAAATTTTCTAGTCCAGTGGTCAGAATAATACTGCCTATGATGATGCCAAATATCTTCAAATTCCTTCGAAGGGCAGAGGGTCAACACAGAATTTGTATTATGGACTGGAAAGTTAAACAAACATAGAACTTAAACAGTCGCGAAGGGTGAGAGGGCAAATGTTCCTCTGCATATAAGGAGTTGATAAGCTCTTTATGAAACTTCTGTCGGTATGGCAGAAGTGGTTTTGATGCTCCATAATTTATGTTCTCCTCAATATCAGCTTTTGATGACTTTTTCTGTACACGCAAGAACCTATATATATATATATATATATATATATACTATATATATATATATATTATATATATAGATATATATATATATAAGCATATAATGGATGTATGTATGTGTGTATGTGCCACTTACACTTTTTAATGCATTGAGAAATTTCAACCAACCTTGGCATACGTATAACTTAGCATCTGGGAAAGAATACTGTGGGATAAGACATCACTGGCACCAGAGGGGGGGGGAGGGGGGTGTGTAAGGAGGGAGTGGAAAAGTGGTAGAAATAGAAAATTAGTATTTAATCTGTAGTTTTTTAGGTTGCTGAGAATAATAGTGACACTCCCAATGTCCTTCAAGTCCATGTTCAGCCCCAATACGGAGGGGGTGAAAAGGGGTGGGAAGGGGTGGTGTAAACATAACAGAAAATGACAGATATTAGTGTCTAACCCATAGTTTTGAGATCGCTAAAATGAATAGTGACACTCCTGATGCCCTTCAAGTCCAAGTTCAGCTCTGATAGGGAGGGGGATGGAACGGGGTGGGAAGGGGGTTACATGTAAAAATAACCTAAAGCAACAGATACCAGTGTCCAATCCATAGCTTTCGATGTTGCTGAGATGAATAGTGACACTCCCAATGGCCTTCAAGTTCAGGTTCAGCCGCAATAGGAACGGGGTTGGGTGGGAATGGGATGACATGCAAAAATAACCAAAAACAACAAATATTGGTGCCTAATTTATAGTTTTCAAGTCGCCGAGATGAATAGTGACACTCTTGCTGCTGTTTAAGTCTAAGTTCAGCCCCGAAAGGAAGAGGGGGTGGGAAGGTGGTGACATCTAAAAATAACCGAAAACCAGATACTAGTGTCTAATCCATAGCTCTGAGGTAGCTGAGATGAATGGCAAGACTCCAAATGCCCTTTAATTCTAAGTTCAACCCTGATAGGAAGGTGGGTGAAAAAGAGTAAAGAATACAATGTTACAAATGATGGATATTAGAGTCTAGTCCATAGTTTTTGAGATCGTAGGGATATACAAAAATGTATATCCATACATGCATACACACCCACAGTTGTCTATTAATATATATATATTATATTATATATATATATATATATATAATAATAATATATATATATATAATTTTATAGAATATATTTAAATATATAGTGCATGTGTGTGAGTATGTGCACAGAAGAAGTCATAATAAATGTTTTCCAAACAGGTCTGTTCTGCCTATTGCTGCTTCTACTTTTACATAAAAATACATAAAGTATGACGGACGGACACATATATGTCGCATTCGTCTAATCTGCAGTACTGAAGCAATATTCTACTGAACCCTTCCATTAATCTCTGCCGACATCTAAGTGTACTTTGCTGCTCCTCATGAATTGGTGATGTGATTTTAAAATGAGCTTGTATATTTTTCATTGTTAAATAAATGCATTCTTCTTATCATCTATATCATCATTACTATTATCATTATGATCATTGTTTCAACGAATACTCTGATGTTTAGAACTAATTAGAAAAAACCACTCACCGCAGCCAATGAAAAAAAAAAAAAAAAAAAAAATGAAAGACACTTGAATACGGACGAAAAAAAAAGCCGTAGCATGAAAGCACATCAAGTCAAGGACAAAACACAAAGAACGAAAGAAACTCATACGAGACAAACAACACAAACACAAAAGTAGGGGGGAAAAAAGCAAGCGTGCGATCTTAAGACACACCAACATTGGCCTATCAACGCGCAACAGACAGAAGCTATTGAAAAGCCCCTTAATATTGCAGATGCATGCTGGCAGTCCGGTGCGAGCTGCATTTCCCGAGAGAAACGTATAATTACCGCAGCATTTCACAGCATTACTCGACAATGGCCTCGACTGAGGCAGGTGTCCCCCGCCGGATCGATTCATTTCGCGGCGTTTGACAGGTCGACCTGCCAATCGGGCCGAAATAATGAGACCAAACCTACTTTTCACATATAAACAGCTCCCGGTATATACGCGCCAGAAACAAGCATTCCCTCCCCGACTGGGGGGGAAAAGTCCCCCGGCCTAAATGACACTTGGAATGGGATGTTCTGTCAGTAGAGGCCTCGCTCCGATTCATTACCGAGTGATTAATTAACTTTTTCAGTCGGTCTTGAGTCATTCACACAAATCAAGGCACTCATTAATTGTTTAAACGATAGTGCTGAATAGATATTGAAGAATTTGTTCAATACTAAATAACCAAAGATTCATACCCGAGTATGAATGAGATATTTGGAGAGGTCTACAGTAATGAATTACCTGTCTTGAATACCATAGAGAAAATAAGCTCAAGGAAATCATTAAACAAAATAGTAGATAAAAAATGACAAACAGCATTCTTATTCATAAATACTACATTTCAATGGAAATCAAACAAAAAAGCGAGAGGGAAATACAACATCAGCGCAAGAAAATACAAGAGCAACAGGTCTTGCACATCAAGCGAAATAAAAATTATGTCAATTAGGTATCTTAAATCAACAAAGGTATCTCAAACAGTTATCTTAGACGAATAAATGAATCGGAAATATGTATCCTGAACTTATAAATGAGAGCATCGAATTAAAACTAAACATACGATGTATATTCCAAAGAACAAAAAATACAATCTAAAGAATGTGTGCATTGAACGTTTCATTGATTATTTTACCCATAAATGTAAAAAATAGGAAAAACCATTAAATACTACCGCAATTTGCTTCAGTCATGAAATAAATGTCAGAAAACCTCATATAGAAACAGAACACAATTAAACTCAGTACATAGCATGATACATACTACAGTCTATGGATCATAAGTATTAACAACTACTCCTTTGGGTACACAGTATGCTACAGACGAGTTTAACGATGACACTCGTATTAGCCAATTTTTCAAAATATTACAGTCTATAGAGCATGAACATCAATAACTAATCTTTGGGTACATTATGAAAGCAAATGATTGAATTCGTAATCGTTAGTTCTGGTATGACAAATATCAAGTGTTACAAGGCACTGAAGATGCATACCGCAGTGTCTTAAAATAGCAATTACTGGAACTGATGTCCTGAGTAAATGAAGGTATAAAGCGAAGAATGTAGAGCTTTGAAAATTCTAACTTACTATGACTCCTTTTCATTCAGAACATTTCACTACTGAAGCTTCGTAACTTTAGATTTCAGTTGATCAAAAGCTCCCAGTTATGTCTAGTCTCCAAATGGGAGGATAGGAAGAAGGGAAAAAAAAAATTCTCTATTTTCTCTAATCTTCATAAACAAAGACCGGGGAAAGTGCCCAAGAGAAAGGGAAAAAACTCTATTTCTCTAATCTTATTAAACAAAGACCGGGAAAAGTGCCCAAGAGAACAGAAACTCCAACGGGTAGTTACATTCAAGATAATGAGGTAAATGTGAAATGTGGATACGGGCGACTCGTGTAAGGCTTTGTATTCCTAAAGAAATTAAAATCAGCAAAATGATGGTTCACTTCTTTCCTACGTGTTTCCCAAACCCCTTGAAGTGTTTTTCATTTAAGAAGAATTTTTTCGTTACCTAACACAAAAAAAGGTCATCACCATCATGATTATCATCCTCTCTTTTTCTTATTCTCAGAAAATGAATAAATGAAGAATATGGCCATAATGATAAATTAAGAGCAAATGCAAACCAATTCCTTTTACAGCAGCAATCTGGGTTTCTTCGAATACCAGCGCATATGGTTGTCCCTTTGTTTTTGTAAATACACAAATAGATGCCCATTTGTTACCTATAATAATATATACTTACATGAGTTTAGTCAAACATTAACTTCCAGCATGAGAAGAGAGAGAGAGAGAGAGAGAGAGAGAGAGAGAGAGATTCTTAAACTTCTTGATATCGTTAGTATTGGTAAATCCTTTCCGATAGGCAATGTCAGGCTGAAATTTCTTCCAAAACCCACAGAACACATTAAGAAAAACTGTCTTCAAATTTCATAACACCGAAAACCGTAGTATCGAAATACATAAATGGAAAACTAAAAACCTAAATATATAAATAAACAGCTGGGTAAATTCACGTTGAAGAAAACAGGCACTAAATAACTCATCTCTGCAGGCGAGGGGTGACTGCTGAAGTCTAAGCGAAACCTAATAAGATTAACAGCACTAAGCAGAAGCAAATCCGGATGAGCCGCCGATTGCGCACACTTTATTCTCCTTCGGCCATTTACTCAAATCTATTGTGTCCAAAAGGTGGTGCCTGGAGAAAAAAAAGTCGGATCTTGGGGGAGCCGAATGCAGTTGTCATCTAAGCTACTCAGAGGAACTTTAAGAAGGATCAGTTTGCGACACGAAATGATCGACACAGAGGTGTAGCTAAGAGCGGTTTGTCAGTGCAAGAATGGGAATGAGTTCATTTGGTAAAGTAATACCGATTGTGTCTGGACAGAGATGAATAAATAAGGTCTTCTTCAAGAAAAATACAGAATTACTGTAAGGTACTCAGATGAAATTAGAGGAAGAACAGATGTAAGTAGTCTTTCGAACCATGACAACATCCAGAACATATAAAAAGGAAACTATATGACATGAAAATGTAAAAAAATAAATAAATAAATAAATAAATAATTAACATTCTAAAGCATATTGGTAATAGATTGATCAGATTAATAATGCCCACTTCCTAAAGAGAACAATTACAGACTATGCCACGTTCTGAACACTGACATCATCATCTATATTACAGGACGAATTTTTGTAGATTGTTATCAAGAAATGACCCACTAACCCCCTCGAAACTATCATTCTATTCTGTTACTTCTACTGTGGTTGTGCCTTTGAACCAACCATCGAACACCGCCCCCCCCCCTTTTTTTCTTTTGTATCAGCAGTATGGGGTTTCTCATGAGTTGCATTCAACAGACGCTCTCCTATTCAGCCATCTTTTACTACTGGGGAATTGTTTGACAAGGAACTTAGTAGTACAACAATCTTCCGGAGGGTCTGCTAACCTTCTCATAACTTATGGTTTAAGTCCTCTCTGCTCACTGATTTAAAGTGAAAAGAGTAATCCATCACTGTTATGTCTACTCTCTTACCTTACCCTTGCAGAGCGGGACGATGACGATTCTACACTATACATCTCTTCCGGCTCAACCTGAGATCTTAATTCAGATCTTCACAGCATCTCACACTGGAGCAAACATATCTTGCTTTGTTTCGTTGTTTCCAAATAAAATTTCCCTATTATCTAATTCATAACTGAGTGCATCGGCGCTATTTCTATTAACGGAGCGTTATTAAGCAGCTACATCTTGGAAGGGTCACCTAGGCGGACTATTATTCTCTTCAGTACACCAGATGGGCTTTTTAGATGTTAAATAAAAACTTTTACTTTGTTCAAACACCTACTTCTTAGACTTACCTGGACTTGCTTCAGTACATAGTAAGAGAATGACAATCTATATCATCATTTTAGACATTACTTTTGTGTTTGTGACTAGCATTTCATAGGGCACTGTATACGAGTTACACTGCCCAAAATAGCTGCACTAAAGTGGGCCACATCATCTCCAACCACCCGCAGGCTACAAATCATCTACTCAAACAGTCCTTCACATAATTCAATCACTGCATATTGTATTTTTCAAGATTTTCGAATACCTGAATGGCTTGAATTTAATAAGAAAGTTAGTTGCCAGTTCGACCTACACTTATTCATTAAATTCCACTTTTTATTGCAGAAGCTAAAGTAATTTTTGCTTGTTTTGCTTTTCTCGGTCTCCTTGCCGATAAAAAAATACTCAGATGCTGATAATTCGAAAAGAAATTGTGTAAATAAGTTTTTTTTCAGACGAATAAACAAAATCTAATTCCAAAGATTAAACGTTTCACACAACTGGTCAATGTATATTTTTTCTGGAACGACCTGGAAAGTCATGAATTTGCATATCATGGTTTCAAAGGAACTTCCTCGTGAAACAGCAAAAAGGAATGAAGATTACTACTCTGAGTACTTCAACGAGATCACTGACTAAAATTATATTACATATTTAGTCTTTTGTGTGTGCATTTTGCGTAATATGTGGGTTTTCATAGTTTTCTATATAACTTAACTTTTTTAAGCGTTATTACTAGGACTTTGTATTTTCATTTTTCATTTAACTGTTTATATAACTATAAAGTTTTTATCGTGAATTCTTAATTCACGCTTTTGCAGCTGTATAACTATAAAAACCGCGACTGATAATTGCATGAATAGCTTCCGTACACATTTATTGTGAATGCGCTTTTTATATGCATTTCCATTAAATCAGTTCTTCAGTCTTTCTGCATAGCATAACTAAGTATCAAATATTCAGTATTTGGAAGAAAAAAAAAATATTAGCAGCCGTTCTTGAATCGGCTCCTAAAGATTACACAGGAGACACAAGTGAAATGGAAAGCAGTGAACTCTCTCCATCACTCACGCAAAAGACTGGACGCAATCTCCCCATCCATACATTCTGGGGGATGCTGACACTTGGTTTGAGATATAAAAGTCATACGATTCTCCATATGTGTATGTATATTAATAGTAAAGTCCTTACTTTTTGTAGATTTTGTCCATAATTTAAACTACTAAAAAGTTTGAGATATAAAAGTCATACGATTCTCCATATGTGTATGTATATTAATAGTAAAGTCCTTACTTTTTGTAGATTTTGTCCATAATTTAAACTACTAAAAACTAATTTTACGTTAAAACCTATAATTTGCCAGGAAATACCATCACGCAATTTCATTATAAATAATACTTGCCAAGTAATAAACTTAAATACTTCCTAAAGTAAATTCGCTACTATGGAACTATCATCACGTTGAGCTTAAATCTCTTTACATTAATTTTACTACTGTGGAGCTTTCACGCTGAGCTAAATAATCTCTACATTAATTCTACTACTGTGGAAATTTTAGGCTGAACAAACTTTTACAGCTCGTTTTAATCTGTACTTTTAGGAATAATTTGGTTTTGAAGTGATACCCAGCAGGAAGCACTTCATCCCAGGGTCAGTGTTTTACACAGGGATGAAACTGTTCTCTCTCTCTCTCTCTCTCTCTCTCTCTCTCTCTCTCTCTCTCTCTCTCTCTCTCTCTCGTTTTCAGCGAATGTATATCACTAATGGTGAGACTATGAGCAGACTATCCTAATTAAAAATTTGCTATTAAATTTCACCGAGTGCAATTTTCTGCTGTTCGTAACATCAGCTTCTTTTAAACTACAGCGCACTAAACTATTACTCTTAACATTAATTTACTGTTGATGCTTTACCCTATTACTCTATTAATATTTAACTATTGCTATTATCTGAGTTTATTAGGAGTTTCTTAGGTCAAACTGTAAATTGGGAGCTTCCTACATTAAACTTTAAAACTTATAAACAAGTTACTTAATGAATCTAATGTAGAAATCAATGACTTGATTTCTAAACAAAATTCATTAAATAAAACTATAGCACCTTCTTCAAGCATCCACCGATTAGCAATAATGACTACATGGAAATGAACATTTTTCCTGAACTCTCACTGGGCTACGTGGAGGATTCAATGAGAATTGAAAATGGAGCGCAAATCAGAGGAGTTCAACTTTCCTAATTATGAAGTGAACAAAAGAAAGTGAAGAACCGTTGCCAAGATACAACATCGTACTATAGTAAAGTACGAGTATGAGCAACCGTTAGTGTGTTTCACTGGCAGTATTCCCGTGTGGGGGGTAGGGGGGTTGTAGTGCCGACAGTACACCTGTAACTATTACTTAAGGGTCTTTGCAACGTCCCTTCGGTCCCTACCAGTAATCCCTTTCGCTCCTTTTACTGTACCTCCGTTCATATTAGCTCTCTTCATCTTGCCATCCACCCTCTCCTAACAATTATTTCATAATTGCAACAGAGAGATCCTCCTCCTAGTACACCTTTCCAACCTACCTACCTCTCAATTTCCTTTCCAGCACTGAATGATTCAAAGTTCCCAGTGCTTGGCCTTTGGCCTAAATTCTATATTCAGTCTATATTCATTACCAGTATCCAGTCCGGGAAGGGGAAAGGGTCCATTATACCTGTGCAGGACAACTTTTCGGTACATTAGTTTGTTACTGACCTTAATCTTTCTTTCCTTCGTCAGATCGATGATTTTTTTTTTATCTAAACCAAATCAAGAGAGGTGTGGAGCGGGTTTCTTTCTTCAGACATCATTAGCTCTCGTCAATATGACTTCACAAATACACATGAAGTACCTTTAAAAATTTGAGTTGCACAAAAATGTACAAAAATTAAATATTTCCACTTTGACCTTCTGTCTGATCACTGATTTGTCACTGCTCATTTTTGTCGGGTCAATTGGTATTTCATTTTCTAAATACGCTACTTCTCGTGAGTTTACGCATGTAAACGTAACCATCAACTTTTAAAAATAATTTGTAAAATTATTAATGAAACTATTTTCTCTGTAACTAGGAACTTTTTCTCTTATCTCAAGGGGCCAAGGAAAGGTATGAGCCAAGGAAAGGTATGAGGAAACTAAGAATATGCACGCAGAGAGTCAAATTAAGTACAGTACCTCCTACGTTTACTTCCTACGTAGGCCTCTTCTTCAAAGGGTATCTTTTAAAGAGGAAATAATTGTAAGCAACTTACAATTTAATATCATTTTTGTAACTTCTACCTCATATGAACAAACTCTACAAACTACAAATTCAATATACTTTTCATTATTCAATAAAAATGAGCTTCAATGCCGATTTAATCTCGCGAGTAGTTATTCAAACGCTTTCAAGCTAGATTTCAGATTGTCCAAGAAAAATACAGAGAATTAGTGTTCACAGAAAACGCAATTTAAGCTGTATAACTACATAACCATCAAGTTTCTATTTGATTGCGAGAATGCAGGTAATGGCCATGAATAAACTCACGTAAGATGATCTTGCCGATAAGTAGAGAACGGCCTCACTACGTTGAAATTCCGGCCTATTGATAAATATAAATAGTATATAACTTGAGAGCACCATTCAAACATATACTTTGCATTTGTTTAAAAACTCTTTTTTTCATTTAGGGTTGTCCAATATCTCGCATAATTAAAGTATTTCCTCGTTGGTTAAACTTCAAACGCAACTTTTCTCTACTAGAATTGCACATACACGCACATGGCATATTCGAATTAGCGAATATCACTAGACCCTTTCATTTTAGACTAAAAGAGGAAAATGTCTAATTTTTTCATGTTGCTTATAAATTGTGATCTGTTTTGCCAACGTGTTTAGCTTCTGGTCTGCGCCTGACTTCGTCGAACTCATACTTTACACATTCTCATGATTCATGGGGCTTTTATTTTCTTTAGATAAATTTATTCACTTATTCACTGATACTTACCATAGAAACGATGGAATTTCCAAGGAAAAAATCTAACAACAAAAGATAATGATGAACAACTATTGAAGGAGAAATTAAGCTCTTCATTTCACTTGGGTTCAAGGTTATGTATATATATAGTGTATATAACCATCATATGACTATGTTAAGACGCAATGTATTACATACAAAGGAACAGTCTCCAGTTGTGTTAGCAAAGGTCGTGGCATGGTAATTGGTTCAGTATTTACTCATTTTCCTAAATGGATATATTCATCCCTTCCTCTTCACGATCTTAATTAACAATACACCCTTTCATTTTATAATTATTTCCTTTGTTATCCTTTCCATACCAGCACTTTTAAAGCTTATTAGATTTATGTAATACATTCATTGTTCTTCCAAAATCGCTGCTACGTCCGTACAGAACTCACAAGGTTCTGTCTATTGGCAACCATTCAAAAACGCCGTAACCTTGAAACACATACAAGCACCGGCTCGCTTGGTTTTCAGGCCTTAGTATGACTCAGTGCCGCTTCCACCAGACTGCTGGGTTAGTTTTTTCCCTGGCTCGTTCGCTTTTTTTTTTTTTAATCTATCAGGAAAGGATGATTGTATAAGCTTTCAGTGCAGGGCACAAAACACAACTCAACCTGAGTTCACATACCTTTCACGGGCGTTCGAATGTGATACAACATTTTCAAGTTCAGTTCATCCACGAAAAATTATAAATTTGACTTCGCACATGAATAAATGGCACGAATAGGTTTCAAGTTTATACATAAATAACACTCGCCTGATAAATTACAATTTGATGTTAAAACTAACTGATTCCTCAGAAATAAGGGAATTCCAACAGTTCATTCCAGAACTCGTTCTGTCACAGCTCCTCTAGAAACATTATTTGAGCCATGCATTACCAACAGAATATATCTCTTATCATTTCAGAGTTCATCCAGAAATGCTTTCTACTGTCGTATTTATAATTCATCATGCAATGCAAAGTAGAGACAGTTTACCCGAGATGTATTGTTTTTTTTGTTTTTTTTTCCCAGACACTTAAACGAGAACTGCTCCATGGAAGTGGACAGAGAATGCATGCCACCCTTAAATTCCTCGAGATGCTTTCAGAATTACAGTTCGATAGAGAGAATCAGCGAATTTCGTTCACAATTCATCAGAACGTTACAGAACTCTCGCAGTTCATCCGAAACGTTTTGACCTCAGTCTTACCTAAAGGTACTAATAATTACATGTCCTGTCAATGTACCATGTCAGTTTAGCAATTCGAAAAAGCTGGAAGGTTCTTCCGGAAGTGGGACTGTATTCTTAGCGATTCAGACCTACTTTAGAGTCTTTTGTTAAACTACAGGGCAGTAAATTCCTTATGAAGGCACTATTACAGGAAATTTCATTTGACAAACTTAATACTTACAGAAACCATTAGATTTTGTTACTACCGTCTTATACGAAACGACAATTCTTCACAATCTTTTATTCGTGTAATATATATATATCTTCTTCTTCTTCTTCTTCTTCCCAGCTTTTTCCCATTTTTATAAGGGGTCGCCGTTTCGGATGAGCCGTTTCCATCTATTTCTATCTTGCACTTCTGCCTCATCAATTCCCTTCTCATGTAAATCTCCTCTCACACAGTCCTTCCATCTCTTTCTTGGTCTCCCTCTCTTTCTTCTTCCTTGCACCTCCACTCCCATAGTATGTCTCCCAGCGTGGTCCTCATCTCTCCTCAACAGGTGTCCATACCATCTCAGCCTCCCCTCCTGCACTTTCTTTGATACTTCCACCACCTTAGTTGACCCCCTTATGTAGTCATTTCTGATCCTATCCACTCTTGTTACCCCAGACATCCACCTAAGCATTCTCATTTCTGCCACATCCATCTTCTTCTGCTCTGCTTTTCTCATGCTTGCTGTTTCCGTACCATACAGCATTGCTGTTCTTACCACCGTCTTGTGAAATTTTCCTTTTAACCTAAGCGGCACTCTTTTGTCACAAAGAACTCCCGAGGCCGCTCTCCAGTTGTTCCAGCCTGCCTGTACCCGATGTTTTACTTCTTCTTCCATACTTCCTCCAGCGTTAACAAAAGATCCCAAATACTTAAACTTATCAACTCTCCTTATTTGCTCTCCACCAAGCTGAATACTTTCTCTATCATCCCCCTCAGTGGTGGTACACATATATTCTGTCTGTACCATATATATATATATATATATATATATATATATATATATATATATATATATATATATATATAATGGAGATGTGGATACTTTGTTAATATAAATAATTTAGATACATTTAATTATTAAAGACGATTTTGAGCCACAATTCAAAATTATGTGTCACCACAATATTTCATGCACTAATTGAAAGTAGAAACATAAGTTATATATATGTTCGGTTAACAAATATGAAAATATATTATTTCCGAGGTAGAGCGAATTAGATATTAAAGGACATTTGTAGCTTAATGCTTATACATATGTATATATATAATATTAAACTATATATATATATATATATATATATAGTATGTATGTTGTATGTTGTTGTATGTATAGAAGTATCGCAGGAGGTTTCTTTTGTCGACGTTCCACATCACATGATGCATTTTCAAGGCTGGAAAATTAAACAGACTAAATACAAGAAAAGCCATTTATAGGCTACATACATCAACTTTCGCTTTATTTACAATTACCATAGATAAAAAAACAGACGGAAAACTTGAAAGTAACACCCACTAACGCAAGAGGCAAAAAGTGACTAACTGAGAAAAAATATACATAAGAAAGAAACCTCTAGAGAACTTTGAATGTCAACAAACAGGTAATTAGGCTATAAATAGTTGGGTGGACTATGATTAGGTATTTAGCGTATAGGTACATTTCTTTTTATAAAAAGAGACTCCAATAACATCAATTCATCGTCCTCACGGCCAGATCCAATCATTTAATACCATTTATGTTCAAGCGGGTAACACAAATTTGGGAATGCTTTCGAATATTCTATATATTCATACATACATGCATGTATACATATATACACACATATATATCTACATAGAAATACAATATAGATAACATGAAAAACATATACGGTCATACGTTTGCATATGACATTTGTAAATTTGCTTATTAATCACGCTACCATGTAACGGAAGTTGATCATACCCAGAAAAGATTCTCTAAACAAGCATTAATTGATTGCATGAGAATATTCCTTAGTCATTTTAATACTAATACCACATACCTACTAAACCAAGGGGAAATCTTAACGGTCAACTGGGATGACGATATATGAGGCCAGTGAGAACAACTAATTTTGCTTTGAAGGCTCCAAGACACTCGGGTGTTAGTCAACGAGTTCTGTCTTGTGAAAGCCAAATTGTACTTCTGTTGGAGTTGATAGGTCATGAAAGCAAATATATATACATACATACATGTATATAGTGAGGTGTCTGTAAAAATGGTGCAGAGCGAACGTATTTCTCTATTAAACAACCTTATTCTATATTCATTGTTGTAACACCGGACTTACTGCTCCATTTCCGTAAGCTCATGTGGCATAAAGAGACGTGTATATATATATATAAACCGATCTAAACGTCATCATGTTTCTGTGGCGATGACTATACCACCATTTGAACCATTTCACAAAAGGAGGAATAAGCCAAACACATCCCGACGGTACCTATGTATTACTCCGACTAGGCCAGTTTTATTTTATGGCAAAAGCTGCAACCCATAAAATCCTCAATTAATCCTCGTCGGGAGAGAAAAGGGAAAAAGCAAATCAACAGGTTCCAGGTATGTGGAAACAATACAAGGCTCTGTTCCACCTCCCAGATGCGATGCTGTTGTATTCGCCGCAGTAAAAGATTACCATCTGGCCAAGGGGTGACGGTGTCAGGTCCTTCGTTCGTTCCTCTCTCTCTCTCTCCCTCCCTCCCTCTCTCTCTTTCTCTACCCGCCTCGGGAAGTGGTTTATGATATGAAAAATTCATAAATGACTTTAAAGGAGACCAATCGTATCGCCGGAACCTCCTCCGCTCCGCCCACCTTTTGTCTTAGCCAATCACAGTTAATTTTTACGGTCGTTGCAGACGAAGCGTGGCACTGACTTCTCCGCGTGCAGTGCTGCCAATAGACGGGAACATAATTCGCTCGCTCACAACGGATTTCAAACGCGTTTGAACTCACATTTCAATCGTTTAACGGAAATGCTGATAGAGCGACCGAAGGCCTTTGATATTCCGTGAACCAAATTATCAGCGTCGCGCTAAAAATGTTAACAAATGCCAATAGTAAACGATGTGTGCGGTTGGCAGCGGGTCGAGTGGAGAGACACTGGTGACTGGCCAAGCCGCCACCAGCAAACACAGACACTTTCTGCTAAAGATGGAAGAAACTGAAATACTGCTGCGGCTAGGGACTTTCCACCATATCCAGCCTTGCCAGCTTAACCTTCCATGACCGCCATGTACAGATATTTCTCTCTCTCTCTCTCTCTCTCTCTCTCTCTCTCTCTCTCTCTCTCTCTCTCGGGACTAGACCAAGAGAATATATCTCTTCAGATTTATTAACCTTCTTGAGCCGAAGTTGGGAATTTATCTCTCGATCTCTGAGGCTCAGCTGTCGATTTTATTTCGGCGCCCTACATCAATATGATAAAGAGGAACGGCGTAGGGCGGGGGAGAGGGAGAGGAGGAGGAGGAGGAGGAGGAGGAGGAGGAAGAGTGAGGGTCAAACGAAGCTTCTTCAATAATTTCTGGTGTTCCTTTAACCCTCTTCCCCAGCTCCTAACCCCTATCCAAACATAAGGAAACCAACCTCAAATCCCCATCTGAGTCCAACCCCTTCCCCCTCCCCCTCCCCCTCATCCCCCTCATTCCCTCCTCTGACAAAATGCATTCTTCTTCATTGGCAATTCTTTTCTGGAGTCTTTTTCTCTTTCCCTTTTATCCGTATATATTTCAGCCAAAAGAGCTTTCTCTAATTCTCCTTCCCCCTTTTTCTATTAATATATATTTTTACTAGAATAACTTCCTCTAATTGTCCTCTCCCCTTTTCTTCTCTTAAAATATGATTTTTACCCTGAGAGCTTTCCTCTATTCTTTGCATAAGTTTATTACTTCCAATATGCGTTCAATATTCTCGCCGGGAAATCTCCTTTTATTGGAGGCGATATGTTCTGTTATTGCGGCTTTTTCCTGCTTCCATTTTCTTTGCTTTGCCATTGCTCTTCCTCCAGTCGTCCACTGCTTCCACTTCCTCTTCAGTTGTCCTTCTTCTCCCTTTTTCCTCCTTCTCTTATTGGCGATATTTATATCTTCTTAAAGATGTCCTTGCCCACCCCCCCCACCCCCAATAAATAAATAAATCAATTACCCAGAAACATCCTTTAGAGCGTTTTAAACGAAGGAGAACATACATGCACTTATTGCATGATAAATGCAATAGGCCACCCTACTCGACGTACATACTATAAATATATCTCATTACAAATACGCGCGATAATACACACACACATATATACATATATATATATATATATATATATATATATATATATATATATATACATATACATACACACACACACACACACACACATAACGTACTACATATATATATATATAGGATTTAGATAGTGTGTGCGTGTATATATATATATATATATATATATATATATATATATATATATATATATATACATACACATATATATATATATCAATATATATATATATATATATAATATATATATATATATATAAATATATATATATAGATAAATATTTATAAATTTAATCAAACAGTTTACATCTCAATGCTCCTTCCTATTTCAACTGTGTGGTTTACTGAAGACACAAAATCATTCACCCTATCAGACAAATCATTAGTTCAGTAGGCTCAGTTTCGTATTGTATCTAAATGGCTTGTAAAGATTGTTACACCTTTGGTAGGAAACATTTCTAACACGAATGTAAAAACGTCGACTTTATAAAAAAAACAAAAACAATAAACTGAAAAGTTTCAATTTTAATTTAGATTTTAATATGATTAGTTTTGATGTAGTCTCTTTATTTACAAAAGTTCCTGTAGGTCATTTACTTGAATTTTTGGAAGAATAATTAGAAAGTTACGATATTCCTTTTACTGCAGCAAACCTTATTACTATTGTACGGTTTTATATCAAACACGGTAAATTTTGTTTTAGTAGTGAAATGTTTTATACAAAAGTTCGGCATGGCTATGGGTAGTCCCTTATCTTCTCGAATTTTTCTAGACAAAATCCTTACCAAGATTTTTGCCCAAAAAGTTATGTGATTTAGGATGCGGATGATATTTTTTGTATTAGGCCCGTTCACGAAAATCTCCAGGAATTTCTGATTAAGCTAAATAATTTGGTCCCTTCTATAAAATTTACCGTAGAGCACGAAATAAATTGTAATTTGAATTTTCTTGATGTAACAGTTTACAGAAATGATAGAAATTTCACCTTTTCAGTCTTTCGAAAATAAACTAACATTGCCTCTTTTGTTCATTATTAATATTCCAATCACCATCAAAATGTTAAATTCAGTGTCTTCTGGGATGCTCCTCAGGGCCCTGCGTGTTAGTAGCCTGCAGTTTATTGACGCTGAGATTAAAACTATTTATGATATTGCCTTGAAACTTAAATACGCAAGGCCTTTTCTAGATGTAGCATGGAAAAGAGCTATAGGAAACATTTGATTTAACTCATGACAAAGTTGATTTTAATAAACATAACATTCTCAAATTACCGTAAGATGAAAGGTTTTTAGAAATTCCTAGAGATTAAAGCTTTTCAAAATACTGTTTTTTGTAGTTGTAATGTAATGAGTTTAGTAAAACAAAAAATTCTAAAGATGTTTCTGGCTGTATATATGACACTCCTTGTAAGAGTGTGATAAAATATATTGCGGACAAACTGGAAAATCACTTTCACAACGAATCAAACAACACCAACATTCCGTGAGATTTGGCCAAATATCGAATACAGTATTCGTACATATGAGAGATTTAGATCTTCGTATTAACTGGGGTGAAGCAAGATCCTTCGTCCCGTGTAGCGACACAGTTACAAGGAATATCATTGAATCCTTTTTCATCAATAATGAAAGTGTTCTAAATTTAAGTCTTGATTTGTTTAAACTCGATGCCTTCACAATAAAAGCAGTTGTTGATAAATATAGGTAACAAAATTAATATATTCAGTTTTATACATAATTTTGGATTTTACATGGCTAAGCTTCCGTATCTCTTATGGTTAAATCTATAGTTTTAGTTTGCGACCGCGTCCGGATGATCTCATTGATTTTTACCCTTCCGTATCTCTTATGTAACGTTAAGTCTGTGGTTTTAGTTTGCAACCGCATGATCCAGGATTATCTCTGATATTTACCATTTTGACAATTAACCATCTGGTATTCTTGATCTCTTTGTTTACCTTGTAAACTTCTTTCAAACTTTATCTAATTTGTGCGCCAACGATGCGTAAATAAACACAAGAAAGCGCTTCGTGCTGACTTTCTGACTCATGTTCCCGTGGTATTCACTTATATACTGAAGCCACGTGCATCTACTGTGTTTTTTAAATATATATACACACATATATATATATATGAGTATATATTATTGAATTATATATATATAGATATATAAAATATATATATATATATATAAATATATATATATATATATATATATATTTACACACACATACACACACACACACACACACACACACATATATATATATATATATATATATATATATATATATATATATATATATACATATATATATATATATAGATATATATATATATATATATATAAACACATAATTCACACACATAATATACACATACATATGTACATGAACTAATTCGCAATCTGCTTTGCATGTATACATGTGCGCAAATATGTATGTATGTATGTTTTTATGATGAATAGTTTTAAGAACACAAGCCATATAGCTCTGAATTTGTGTCATACGTTATTTCATAATAAAGAACTTATGCTTTTACTTTTTTTGTTTGACATCATGAAACACTTACGGAATACGGGTTACTACTATCTATGTACACACACACACAAACAAACACACGCATGTAATTTATATATATACATATATATATATATGTGTGTGTGTGTGTGTGTGTGTGTGTGTGTATGTGTGTGTGTGTACATATACATACTTATAAACACAAACACTTGTGTGCGCTTAGCAAGCATTCGATGGTCAATGAAGCACAGTAATATCATTCAATAAATGCATTTTTCTTTGGTCACGGTGACTCCGAAAACGTAATTCAGAAGTAAAATAAAACCTAATTATACTTCCATCCTGAGAAAAAATATGCCGAGGCAAAATAAAAAGGCACGTCTACACTTATAAAAAAGAAAAGATATTCATCAGTGATATATTATATTAAAAACGACAATAATAAATTACTACCTTATTCAGAGAGAGACCTTTAAATGTGGTCCAACCAAAAATACTCATTAAGGAAAGGCAACGCGTCACGGATCTGGATACACTTGGAAATCATCAAACTGGTGGGTGGGAATTTCACTTGAAGACATAAGGAAGACAGGAGACAGAGAGAGATTCAAATGACAAATTTATTGGAATAAAGTTACTTGACGAAATACGAGAGAGAGAGAGAGAGAGAGAGAAGAGAGAGAGAGAGAGAGACGAGAAGAGGGAGAGGAGAGAGAGAGAGAGAGACTGAGATTAAAAACGAAAAAGAAACTAACGGAAACGTAACGAAACCTTCACAAACGAGCTGGAAAAAATGAGCACATTCTGTTACTGAAGAATAAAACGACTAAAAAAAAAAAAAAAAAAAAAAACTTGGTCACAAGCTTCTCTAGGGACGGGGATTGCCGGGGTTTGGATGGAGTTGTGGGGGGGCGGTGGGGGCCAGGGAGTAAGGTAAGTCTAAGAGAATGGAGAACTTCCAATGGGTAATCGGCTTCCAGAACTTTCCCTAACAAAACGTGTGTTATCCATTACTTTTTTTTCAATAAATCTTATAATTAGTTCTTAAGTCCGCCACTGAGACATAATTAACAAGTAATTAACTTTGGATAGACAAATTCTGAAAAATGGGAAAGTTTGTTAATTGCGTTAAGAGCACAAATGATTGAGGAGAGAGAGAGAGAGAGAGAGAGAGAGAGAGAGAGAGAGAGAGAGAGAGAGAGAGAGAGAGAGGAATATAAACATCTTTCTAATTTAAAATTTCTTTTTTTCTCTACCCTCTCATTCCTCCTATTTCTGTTATTCGCTCCTTGCATTTTCCTCTTGACTTACTTCTTTCTTACTTATTGGGTGATTTTCTTATCTTCCTAAGACCCAAATCACTTTCTTTCACTACACGATTCTCCGAAGTTTCACCCGATCTCGTCTCTTGTAATTGAATTATTTTTAGTAGCTACCATTAAGGAATTTCCAGTAACAGACTTTCACATTTATTGACGAGGAAATTTCACATCCTGTGCACGTTACTATACCATACTACAATTCCACGCCACCCGAGCAGTACTTTCATATACTGGAGAATGAAGATGGAATGCCTTTATCTTTTGTATACCCATGATGCCCTCATGAACACATAATCATCCTTACGTTACGGTAATGACACCGACCTGAATTACAAAGGAGACTCAGGAACAGCTCCTTAATAAATCAATAAAGTTACATTCGGCGTTAAATTACCTCAAATTTTGATCTGTAGAAACGTATTTATCTTTGTTCAGTGGGTCATCCTAAAAATGAAACACTATTATGAAAAATAATTCAATTAAACCCAAATATTTAATAAATGGGCATTTACAAGTATCTAGTTTTATACAGAAAAATTCCCATGGATTGATTACAGGTATCTAATCTACTGCTTTACAGCAATAGAAAAAGACAAACAGACTAGATCTTACTAGAAACGGCCTTGAGACGTTTACCCCGCCAGGGATCTCCACGTGCTTACTGACGAAGATAGGCTGGTCATATTCTACTTCGAAGATTACACACACACACACACACACACACACACACACACACACATATATATATATATATATATATATATATATATATATATATCATATATACACACACTTATATAGTGTTTTCAGCACCAGAGAGATTGAGAGAGAGAGACGAGAAAGAGAGAGAGAGAGATTAAATATAACGCATTTAATTTTATTCTAAAAGGAATCGTTTTGGTACAATGTGGCACTTGGAAAAAGGAAATGTTATCGTGTAAAACGTTGAATGAAATACTGCAGCTAAATGATTGAAGGGTTAGATGGAAATTATCCTCTCTTAAATCCATAATTATCAATCTAATAGTGTCACTCAAACCATTTACTTGATACTAGACCTGATTCTGTATAGAAATACAAATGTTATCATGAGAAAAGTAAATGTTACGTGAAATATACATACACGCATGCACTCTCTCTAACTCACACACACATACACACACACACGAACGCATCACGGGCATAATGACATTTTAACGCCTAAACCGTGGATTCCTAGATACCATAATACAACGGATATATATAATAGATAATAATAATACTAATAATAATAATAATAATAATAATAATAATAATAATAATAATAATAATAATAATAATAATAATAATAATAATAATAATAATAATAATAATAATAATGGAAAAGAAAATTCAATACAAAGTGCACCAGTCAATGACGTACCCAGATAGTCTCGTTCTCCGAATTTAAATAATCTTATTTCCCCTTCCGAAGCCTTCCCTCCCGAAAGGCTTTCGCATCTAATTAATGACGTTATAAAAAAAGGATTAGATTACCGCGGGGCTCTGCTATTTCCCTCACCCTCAACCCTCATGATCCATTCTCTGTCGCCCTTCGTAGAAGAGATATCGTCATATATGCCAAATGCTAAACACTTCCGTTTGACCTCGATGGCTCCAGGGCGGCTTCCGTTTGAAGGTTCAACTCAAAGGCTAATTGCAGGGTCGCTACAAAGTCATTTGAGACAATAATGTAAAAAAAAAAAAATGTGATCCACTTCACTGATGATTGCTGCTGGAGACTTCGACCATTTATAGCATTATAATTCATCAAGTCACTGCAGTCTAAGGCAAATGATTTCATCGTGAAATTTCCAAGTCTTATTGGTCTAAGAAAAAGCTGGTATTGATGAAGATGAGCATCTGTCGCCTGAAATTTCATTTCGTAAGACATCCGTGTACCGTCACAAACACCAATACAAATCTGATTTGTCTCTTCTTGTTTGTCTCGAAAGCTTTGAGTGACAGTATCTTTTATATAAACAAATTTTGGTGAACGTAAAGGAAAAAATTATTGCCTACATAACCCAATTATTTCTTATTTGTTTGTATCCTTTTTTCTTCTTACTACTGTTTTCTATATCCCGTTCTAAAACAGACAGCCACACTACTGTAATCTGTAGGCAGAAATAACTTACCATTTCCTCTTTAAGGCCAGAAAACAAACCATTTTCACTTAAAACCCTGAGATTTCACTTTTGCAACTGACCTTTCCTCTTGTAAAAAAAAGAAAAGCCAATCAACACTTTCCTCTTGAAATCAAAACAACGTACTTTGCTCTCTTTAATCCAACAGAACAGCCTTTCTTCTTTAAATCAAGAGAACTGACGCTTTCCTCTTTAAATATAAATAACTGGGTTTTCTGCTTTAAATCAAAACAACTGGTTTTCCCTCTTTAAACTAAGACAATCCATCGCTTTCTCTATAAATCATTCTCTTTCTTGAAAAGATCAACAGATTTACATCATTTTCACTTACACCCAACATTGGTCGACCTTTTCTTTCTTATGAAATATTAAATATTAATTCACCTCAGACGTTTATGATTTCTCACATAAAAAAAAGTTTACTCTGGTTCAATTCTGGTCTCTTAATGAAAAAACGAGTCTCTTTCCCTGAACAGCAATACGATCATTTCTCTTTTAAACACTGGCCAATAACCCATGTTTTTAATTATCATTAAACAAGGTTAATTTCACCATTATTCAAGAAAGAAATCCACGTTTCCCTTAAAATGAATAAAATAAATACCATAAACTTGTTTTAACGACATATAGCATAGTAGCTCCATCTCTTATCATTGGTATGATACTATTTTATATTAAAATCTACCGTAACCTGTCATTCATGCTTCCGAAGATGACTTGCCAATATTGGACATCATGACAGGGGACCGATCCAAATTCTGCCAAGTTCATCCATTTTCCCTTAATCATTCAAATCCTCATCATCTTTACTGTTATCTTAAAACGGGAGAGGAAACAGTACATTTTCATTTTCGACATAAAAGAAATAATATAAATAAGTAAAGAAGTAATGCTAGGCACTTAAATGACTGACTTGTGAAATTCTTGAACTATCTGAAACTTTCTGGAATAAACAACACCAGAGAGAAGAACGTGGCTCCATATCTGGGAAGGCAGGAAAAACAAAGTCGCTCGAAAGGCCATCCAGCAACTGCTATCCTCCAAACGTCAATTTGAGACGGAATAACTTTGCGGACGTTTCACGAAAATCTGACGGAGGTAAAAGAAACTGAGCCTTTGAGACGGCGAACTTCATTGAATTCCTAAAAACCTACCGAAATCGGGTCTCGATAACAAATTGAAATAAG
>NC_087213.1:79467618-79480118 GCF_015104395.2 Macrobrachium nipponense | reverse complement strand
CTCAAATGGAACTCGATCTAATCCACAGTATACCTACTTCGGGTTTCAGTGTCTCACAAACTCAGGAACCTTTAACACAAAATTATAATTTTTAAAGAATCCCATCTTTCTCATCGTAATAATAATAACAGAGATTATTTTTTATTTATATAAGTTTTTATTATTAACGGGATAATTTCAAATAAACATGTTTGCCCGAGCTATTAAACGGTGCTGTAATGCTTTCAGCGAAGGCCCTTAAGCCAATGGCACCGAGACATATGAAAGCAACTTCCCTTCTTCAAAACTCCAAACACTTACATCAAAACAAATCAGGTTCGATGTTTTCTATAAAAAAAAATTATTTTGTTTACAAACAAAAATAAAAAAAATTCGGACTAACCGGTTCGGGTTCAAGAATCTGAGACGTTTCAGGCTATTCCTATCTCTTTCGTTTTATTAGTTGGGACATAAACTGGCTATACTTTTCAGATATACGCATGTACATAAGACAGACAGACACAAAACTATCCGCTACAACAAATTCTCATACACATCTGTACATAATAATCATACACACACACACACACACACACACACACACACACATATATATATATATATATAATATATATATATATATATATATATATATATATATATATTATGTATGTATATACATGCGTATTATTAGTATATAAATATAAATTTTCCCATTAGAAGGAGTCACTCTAGAAGACGTTAACAATTTTGTTCCCAGTCAGAATTTTAGAATGAAATTGTTAGCTCAAGCCCTTCAAAAACCACTACAAGCGACTAACTACAGAGGCACTTTGGGATTTAATGAACTACGCCCAACTTTGACGTCCTCGGTCAAGAATTAAATCCGGTCCTCCCTACCAGTAAGGTGAGCTATGTGACTACATCATTATATGTACGTATAATATATACATACATACATATATATATATATATATATATACTATATATATATATATATATATATATATATATATATAGAGAGAGAGAGGAGAGAGAGAGAGAGATGAAATATGGAGAGAGAGAGAGAGAGAGAGAGAGACGAGAGGAGAGAGAGAACGAGAGAGAGAGAGAGAGAGAGAGAGTTATAATTTGACTATCAAAGCTGACCTTATACAATGATCAATGGTACTGAAGTAATGGTACGATGATCATTGTTCAAAGGTCCCCACAATACTAAAGTTATGATAATGAAATCTAAATCAATTTTTAATTGGTCTACTTGATCATGCAAAGAGGGACTGTGGTTTCATAAATGCTATTATTACAGAGTATTGACATAAACATTGACAAAATCAAAACTCCTTCGGCACTTGATACAAAGCAGTTAACACAAAAACATGCAATAACTGACGTAATTAGCGCATTACCATAATGAACAATTTTCTTGCAAATAATGCGAACTAAATTTTAGCAAATTCCCGGACAATCAACCTCAGCAAATAATTATTAGCTCTAAGTAAAATCCATTTACCCACAGCGCACCAAGACAGTGAGGTATCTGGAATAATCTGACTGTCTCCGTCAAATTCAAATTTCAGAGACAGTGCATTTTAATATTTCCAAATGAAAATCTTACTAGGTACTTCGCAGTATTGTTATGGACAACTGTGATTATGACTTTATTTTTCTTCAAACAACAAACATGAGCGTTAATTGCAATCTGCTGTACTTAAGGACAAGAGGGGAAAAATAATTACGAATTACATCTCTAGTGACCCTAAGAATAAACATTAGAAAAATGCATGACTTCGTATTTCCATTTAGTTACCCCAGGAAACTCGTGGGATTCCTCAAGATGAATTTAGTATGAGAGAGAGAGAGAGAGAGAGAGAGAGAGAGAGAGAGAGAGAGAGAGAGAGAGAGAGAGAGAGCCAAAATGAGAACACAGTTAGTCATGCTTTCCATGACATTAATAACACAAGGTCATGAAAAAACACAGTGAGTCTAATAAAAGATGAAATGATCAATATCATCAAGCAAAAGGCAGGCCACCTCTCCGTTCATACGTAACCATATATCATTCGTTGTAACATGGCACAATTCAGCATATAGACAATAAATATGGCTAGGAATAAAACTTCATTATAGATGATTTTAGAGCTACAACTAAATGCAGTTTTCCAAAGCATACCGTCAGTATGCAATGGCAATGAGGCGCTATATCCTAAGATGTCACTTTTCCTGAAACTTTTCATTAATAAATGATAAAATATAAATTTTACTGGTTATAGTAATGCTACATAAACACACTGCGTTCATACTCTTGCGTACGTATCGACCTCAAATGATATCGAATCTCTCAAAAATATGATACATATTTTTCCTCAATTTCGCATCGCCACACAGGAAGGAATCTGTTCAAGAGAACATTTTCCGCCTCCAGTGGCCGGAACTCTCCAGCACCTGTCCGAAGGGGAGTAGTAAAGCTTCTTAATTGATGCGGCCTATCACGGGGGGAAAAAAGCCAACGCCGGAAGCAATAATGACTTTTCAAAATTAATTAGTACACCGTGACAGTCAACAAATTAGATTTATATATAAATTTTCCTCCTCAAATGTGTACGACTCGAGGTACTCCCGAAGGAATACTATTCCTTTAATTGTACAAATGATTTGAATATTTTATTCATTTTCTTACAAACTGTCTTGTGAGAAAGAGAAATTGTATTCGCTTGATAAGGTTTGAGGCGATAGGGGGAGGAATGTGGGAGAGGAGGAGTTCCCGTGACTCCAAAGGTGAGGGAGGGTGGAAGAGGGAGGGGGAGGGGGAGGAGCAGACAGGTGGAGGCCAGGCGTCACCACCTCAACGTTTTATTTTTCCCCAAGTTCCATTACGGGGGCTGGATGGAGAATAAATAACCAATTACTCTGCAAATTCTGCCATGAATACACGTGCAGTTGAAGTCTATTTGCGGCGCTTTGTTTCAGCGGAGTTTCCCCGCCAGCTCTCCATTTTAGGGTCTTTCAGCCGGCCACGTTAATTACTAAACGTGACAATAAAGCGAGCACTCAAACGTAACGTTATTCACTTGTTTTTGGCGGGAAAACCTCCAGTCGACGGCGCGAAAGTTTGGGCCGGGCTTTTCCTCAGGCGATCGTCGCGCTGAATGATAACCGGAGGGAATCCGTTCCCTGAGGCCCTTCTTCGGCCGCGGATTCATTTCTGAAACGAGATTAGACATTTCGAATCGCAGCCTTTAAGAAAGGGACTGGCGACGCGTGATGTGCGATGCTCTCTTGTTTAGCGCCGTTCCTTTTACCAGCCAACACCACCCGCGGTTCTCCCCGCAACAGTAAATAAATCAGCCTTCAAATAACGCTTCTCAAGCCCGCCCCTTCCTCCAAAGACCCCCCTTCCCACCCCCCTACCTACCGCAAAATAAAAAAAATAAACACATATAAGAAATTCACTCTGAAATTGCTTTTACTTGGTCAGATATGTACGAAATGAGAGGGAGAGAGAGAATTAAATTCCACACAGTCCCATTTCTTGCTGTTGTGGTGGAAAAATCTTTCAACTGTAACATGCCCATGGCATGGAAAATGAGAAAGAAATAAATGTCAAATCTTAAACTGTATTATAAGTTCGTAATTGAACATGATCACACCGTTTGACGGAAAAATTGGCAATTTTAAAAACGCAAAATAGGTAATTTCATCAGAGAAAGAGAGAGAGAGAGAGAGAGAGAGAGAGAGAGAGAGATTATTTAATTTCTAATATTCTCCAATTTCACTTTTCTAACAACTGCTGTACTAATAACTTCAACATCAATGAGAGCAAATAGGCGACTATATGCTAACGTACGATTAGTAAAGCATATATAAAATATCATATATGATAAACAATGATCTAGGTAGTTACAACGCAGACACCTATTTACTTCCCTCATTACACGTATTTTTTTGTAGAAGGGTCTTTAGATTCACAGGATGTTACACTTGCTGGTTTTAACAAGACTTTTTGGGAAACTGTTTCTAGCCTTACATATGCTCTTCTCTGTTCTGGCTGCAACCCGTCACAAAATTCACCGCTTAGGTGAACAGGCTACACAAAGGGTTTCTCAAGAAACAAGGCCAAACACGTTCACCCCTGTGGGATCAATCTGGGCCTCCTGGTTAGTGAGATGGCGTCATCAACCATTAGCTTTAACTCAAATTTCATATACATATATATATATTTCTATATATTATAATATATTACACACACACACACACACACACACACACACACACACACACACATATATATATATATATATATATATATATATATATATATATATATATATATATAATATATATATATATATATGAGAGAGAGCGAGAGAGAGAGAGAGAGAGAGAGAGAGAGAGAGAGAGAGAGAGTTTATTATTCTATGGATAAATAACCAGTCTTATAACATGGGACAACAAAGATGGAATATTAGATGATGAAAAAAGATAAGGGAAACATATCAGCAAAAATGTACCCAGCAGACGCCAATACAACAATAAAGTTTCGTTTCATTAATAAATGAGCCTTTTCAAATTTGAATGTACTTCATAAAATCTGAACTAACTCAAAATCCACTTTTTCCTTAAAAACTTAAGAGATTATTTATTTCATCGATAAGGTTCTGCGAGACAACTGATTTACCTGACTGTCAGTTTTTGACATTATGTGCTTCAAAAACGTTTATCACAAAAAATAAAAAGTTGAAGGATGCCAGCACGGACAAAAAGAATGAACAAAAACTTCGAAGGAAAGATTAATTACTGCCGGTCCATAATTTCCAAATACCTTATTGAAAGACTTTAATAAATCGAAATGATTCCTGTGAAAGATGAAGTATTTATTTTGTGGGGTCAGACGGGACCACCAGCGGAAGAAAACTGAAAACGAAGAATTCCTTTAAACCACAAAGGAAAAACTAAAACAAAAGGTGTTGGCGGACTAAAAAGAATCTGACAATTAGAGAGAGAGAGAGAGAGAGAGAGAGAGAGAGAGAGGAGAGAGAAAATACGACAAAAAAAAGGTAGGTCTCACGAAAGTGGGAGTTCATTGCACGCGCACTTGGAAAACACAAACACTGAAATGAGGAAAAACGAAACGAGAATAATTCGTAATAAAGATCGAGTCTGTTTGAAAAGGAAATAAGAATTTGCTCGAGTAAAATGACTATGTAATACGCTCATTTTGAAAGATGGTTCATAATATCCATATAACTAAACCTAAATAGCAAAATGACAGTTTTGGTTACTCAAGAAACAAAAACAGCTTTATCTCTTAGAACAAATGCATAAAAATGTCAGAAAAACATACACAGCTTTATTAACAGGATATGAATATTACATACGTCATATATGTGGTCTTAGATTGTACATTCTGAAGTCCTTATCTAACCCAAGTCTGGTGATAAGGAAAAAGGGGAACTAACAAATGATGGGAGAATATAATATAATATGTATGTATGTATGTATGTATGTGTGTGTGTGTGTGTGTGTTTTCGTAGTCCTATGGTTAGGACGTTCGACTTACCAATGAAAGATCTCAGGTTCAAACCTCAAACGAACGGAGATGTCTGAGGCCCATTCAGTAAAACAACACTGCTCTACTGAACACAGGATTAATTACCTCATAATTACTAGTCCACTGCGGTGGGTCGCAAAAAGGGTGATGAAAGCGGCTGGCTTAGAACTGGAGGGTCGACGCCTTCTCCATGGGGCTGGAAACTAAGTGGGAAAGGCGTATGGTGATGTGTCAGTACATAGTACACACAGACACACATCCGTATATATATATATATATATATATATATATATATATAATATATATATATATATATAAATAACTCTCATCACTTGTGGCTACATTTATCTGTCTTCCTCAGAGACCCTCTAAACATCCTGAATTCAAGAAGGAATAAACGCAGAAGCAAGTTGGAAAATGATCAAGCACCAACTTACTGGAGACACTCCCTGAGGCCTCCGATCTCCCAAAACTCTATGCTTACTCCTTTAAAGGGGCAGGTTTTCGAAAAGGCATAACGCTGCTCGGGGCGTTGCCTGATGTTGAGGGGGTGGAGCCCCAAGGAACAATTACCGAGTAAAGTTCCCTTACAGACGTCAGTGTCATTACAGGTACTAAGCGGACTCAGAAATAACAAATACAATATGCGACGAATTTTCTTCGGCTCAATCGAGTTTTCTGTAGAGCGTATAATACTGTATGAAACTCTCATCCACGTCCCACGAAACTCTCAGCCTTTCAGCCACGGCCTGATGGTAGACTGTGTTGTTGGCACCTATAGCGGTGCAAAACGCACGATCATGGATACTTAACCTTTAATATTGTATTGGGGCTAGACGCCAGCAATTTGGCATGCTTGCTGATTGGAGAGTGGCTGATCAACGTACCAATATGCAGCCCTCTAGCCTCAGTAGTTTTTAAGATCTGAGGGCGGACAGAAAAAACGCGGACGGAGAGTCAAAGCCATCTCTATAGCTTTCTTTTACAGAAAACTAAAACTGACGTGTCCTGTACTTAAAAGTATCCTCACTGGCAGCGGCGTCATCCTGATCCATGACACATTTTTCTAGAGATGTGCGTTTTGGTATTTTTCTATAATTAATTTTTACATTATTCTGTTAACATTTTCATTTTAATAAATTGGTTTATAAAATGCTATGTCAGCGCTTACACTTCCTAAGTTCAGTCGCTTTTACTGTTTGGTCTAGATGGCAAATTGGTGTATCACTAATACATTTTTAGGATTCTTAAGCTAAATGGATTTTTTCAGTTGTAATTGTATCTTGCCTATGTTGTGGCGTCAGTGGTCCATCTGGTAGTTACAATTCTTGGCACAAATTCTACTCCAGATAGGAGTGAAATTTGAATATATCTGGTGTTAAGGTTATAGAGCTTCATACTAGTCTTTTAAAAAAGGAAATAACACAAAGACCTACGGTCAGAATTCCTTCTAAAGAGAAATATAGCTTCTTTTGCCCCTTATCGTTATTAGTATTTTTGAAATAATTGAAAATCATTATGATGACTATATACATTATATATATATATATATATATATATATATATATATATATATATATATATATATATATATATATATATATATTCCAAATATTAAAGTAGCATAATAAGGCTAGCATTTAGGATGAAGGTGCCAAAATCATGTCCTCATCTAAAATAACACAAACACATAAAATGGACAGATAACTGATGATCTCCTGTCAAGCTCATCTATGACAGACTGTCTGTCACAGTAGCGAGTTTGACATAAATTCCTCTGCCTGTGAAGGAGGAGTTGTGATAAAAGGGTAAGTGTGGAAGGCAGTTATCTTCCTTCATGCACATTCGTTCATGAAGACCCACCTGCGTGGCCGGTTGACTGAAATCCTTTCAACTAGGCAGGAGGAGTTACGATAAGCAAAGTGTGACTCACATGATGTAGGACAGATAGTGAAACAGTCTACCTCCATGCTCGTCTAACACTTGTCCCAAGCTCAGCCAAAATCTCTTGAAACTGTGTGAGAGAAATTTTGTTTTGAATGTAAGTACGATAGACACACCGACAGGCAGATGGACAGACAAACGGAGAGGACCAATAAAAAGATAAAATATGGGAACAGGTTGAGATTAACCATGGAGGAAGTGATAAACTACTTCTTAAAGGATGAAATGTCATATGACCCAACAAAAAAATAGAAGCTGGAAGAAAATTATTTAGCTTGGCAGAATAAGAACAGAAACAGCCCAAGAATACTGTAATCCAATGATTATCGGATAATTGTGCAGAAGGTGGAATGAATGCACCCGGGAAGAGAAAGAATTCTTACACTGAGCTAAACAGAAGTGACCACTGTGGTACATATATATACATAAATATAAAAATATATATACGTACATATACATAGATATATATAAATATATTCACACAAACACACACACACATTATATACATAATGTGTGTGCGTGTGCGTGTGCGTGTAAATATCACCTTAAGACAGAGAGGAAAATGATATAGAGCTGTGGTGGGGTGTAATCACTAATGAAACGAGCTGTGTCAGGCTCATTCCTATAACGGATGGGGACCAATGATATATATTGTAGAGCTCATCGAGGAACGTGAACTCACCAAGATCAGGAACCGCCAAACACAGACACATAAACCTCTGCTTTATCTTTCTTTCATCCATCACATTAAAGGAAATTATCGGATGATAATACAGAACAATAATACATACGTCTCTACACCTCTATACCCTTGTAGTACAAAATTAATGTATACATGGGCACATTGTCACAGATCTGATATAATTTTCAGCCAGAATTCTTGCAGGCCATAACAACTGTTAGAGATGACAACAAACCAAATAAATGGATAATAAGACGGTATTTTATCCTGAGAAAAGTAATATATAAATCAGTGTTACCACTGTATTTAATCCGGAAGAGGGTAATATATGCCCCTGGACGAAAATCTAAGAAGCCTAGTAGCACAAGACACCAAATTTTGTTTTGTCCATCACACACACACAACCTCTTAGAATACTGAAAATGAAAGAAGAAATTGAAAAGGAATCATTTTATACTTTAAAGTTAATAAAGAGCAGAAAGAGACATTCTGAGACAATGAAACTTATAAATAACCAATATCTCAGATATTACGAGAATAATCCGAAATGTCTTTTTTTTTTAAGTTTCAGGGAAACTGAACGCTATTAACATTTTTCCCTTCCAATAAAGGAAGAGCAAAGCCAAGCTGCCCATTGCACTCGTTGCTGCTCGTCAGAGCACTTCATCAAGACTCAGTGCTTGATATTTCTGGGTAAGAAATTTGATTGAACCCGAGGGCACAACTCGGTCAAGCCAGAAAAAGAGACTTGTTTCTCATTGAACGAAATCACCCGCTTCATAAATTATACGTATATAGTCAGCTAGGGAAATAATAAGAAAAAATAAGGTAATTCACTCCTCAGGATCTAAGGATTCAGAAGAAATAGTTTAGCCTTTTTTTTTCGTCGCAAATTAGATGGCGTGTAAAATCAGAAACACAAATTCAACGGATCATGGTAAGGAGAGAGAGAGAGAGAGAGAGAGAGAGAGAGAGAGAGAGAGAGAGAGAGAGAGAGAGAATGTATAATGTGATTTCTTCGCCGATTTGGAAATTTAACGCTTCAGTGTTTTTTCTCCCATCCTGTATACAGAGGTTTTTCCGGTCTCCATAGTCCAACAACTAAAGTTAAAAGACTTATTTTTTCTTTTTCTTTTTTTTTTCACAGTCTGTGAAAAATCTCATCTTAATACTGAGATCAACGCTCTTGTGGAACAGTTACATCATCTAATAAAAGAATATCATTAAAAAGATAAAATGAAGAATAAAACTCTTGTAACTATTTGGCATGAAATTTCCAGGTCACCTGTTCATCAATGGGTTCGCTAATGACGGTGTAAATCTTAGGACTTGAGGTGCGAAGAAAAAAACGAAAGAAAGGGCTGGACGAAATTGGAGAAAATCTAATTAAGATTGTTGAAAACCCTCTAACGGTGCAGCGCGTCTATTTCCTAGAAAGAAACGAACGCTCTGATGGGAGGTCGGACTGATTTGATAAATTTCAAGGTAAGTATTTTTCGTGTGAACTGAAGAAACATATCTTTCTATCACATGACTGAAATGAGCAAATTATACCTTTGTTATATATGGGCTTGTTTGAGGAAAATACTGATATTTTACTGCACTACTTTTTCCAAATGCTTGTATTTGTGCACTTAACTGTTAAGGTTTGCAATAAACTTAGCCTTATTTACTGCTAAATATTCTTATAAGCACTAAAGAAATTTAAGAAATTTACATAAAACAAAGATAAAAACTATACCTGGTTACACCATATTGTATACGAAGGAAATAAACTACTGCCACCAAAAACCAGCATAAGCACACATGCAAGGATGCACATATATTATACATGTGTATATATATAAATAAATATGTGACGTTACGAACTTTTCATTACAGTGTCAAAACGCAAACATTTCAGTAATTCTTACATAATCATAAAATCCTCTATCTAAATCGGATATAACAGAAAGTGACAACAACCTATGATTAATTTACTGTCGTACGTTGACTGATGTGTTGTAGGGCCGAGGCAACTCATAATTTGTAAAAATATACACGCAAATACACACACAAACACATATATATATGTATGTATGTAAGTATGTATGTATGTATGTATGTATGTATGTATGATGTATGTATGTATGTATGTTGTATGTATATATATATATATACTATATATATATCTATTTAATATATATATATATATATATCTACGCGCACAAACATAAATATAAAAAATACATATAAATACCTATCTATCTATCTATGAATATATATAATATATATATATATATATATATATATATATATACATATATGTAAGTATGTGTGCGTGCATGAAATCATCACAGCCATTGATACGTGAGAATGACTATATCCATATGCATGTATATATATATATATATATATATATATATATATACATATACTATACATATATATATGTGTGTATACATATACATATACATATATATATATATATGTATTATATAAACACACTCACAGCAGCAATTATAAATATTTACAAAAATGACAAAGAAGTAAATGGAGACCACACAGGTGCATTTCTTGTAGGAGATATCAGTTTAATTTCATATTACATCCATTCTTACAATCCACGCGGCTTTGTCTCCATATCTTTTTTGATAATTAGATAAGAGTACAGAGCGTGGTTTAAGGACTTCCTAAATGCCAGCCCCTGTTCTTCCTCAGTCATACAGTTCCCTTTGATTTCTTTAGCTGAAAGGAACAATAAATAATATGACGTTTCAAGATGCTCTATAGGGGAGAGTGTTAACCTAAGATCTTACCGGGCATAATACGAGTTGAGCATAGTTTTGTTAACATTAGCATAATCAAATTAACGTTTTGCCAGCTTTACCTTCCTACATGTATTACGCAGAGACTGTATAATGGAAGTCAACTAGCTAACTCTAATCGTTTATATATTTAATATTCTAGCTAACAGTCTTCTTGGATTAGAGGTAAATTCAAATATTTGCAATTCCCCTTTAGTGTAAGTTATTCTACGTAGTCATCGTGAACTCGATGTTCAAAGATATTTGTGGATTTACATTCATTATTATAGAAAACCTCACGTATGCATGCGAACAAAATTCATACACACACATAGACATATATATATTGTGACGAAGTGCCAAGTATCTGGTAACTACACTTACCATTCACTAACTGATACCTCACAAAAGCCAGACACCTGAACCCTCATCACAGGTATTAAACGACTGAATACTCTAAAGGCAACAGTGATCCCTTAACAACTTACCAGTATTGCAGAAAATCAGACTAAGTTCATCAAAACAGGTGTGAGGTAATCTTGTAATTAAATTAATCAAAGGGCATCACTCCATCAACAACTTTAAAAGTCTAAGTATTTCCCTGATTTCAGAAGTCTAAGTACTTCCCTGGTTCTAAATCACTTCAAGTAAATTGAAGGAAAACAGATTAATCACCACTCTATGTTTCTACCTAACATCAATATAATCAAATGCAAATATACTGGTTAGAAATGAAATACTTATAAAAATTTTAAATACAAAAATTTATTATTAAACTCAAAATTTATATGTGAAATTCACAATATCAGGGAAAATTACTGTTACTTGAAAACAAAGTAAAGTTTAGTTAATTCTTGAATCAAATTAAGTAAAATTAAATCAAAATTAATATATCACAAAATTCAAGAAAATTTATTCAATCAAAATTCAAAAGTGTTAGGCAATAATTGAAAATTTGAAATTAATTCACAAGTGCTAAACAATAATAAAACTTGAAAAGAATTCTAAGTAAATGCAAATTAATTCACAAGTATTAGATTTAATTAAATGTGCAATGATTAAGCAATGAAAATAACTAAGTCAATTAAATTGTGAATCCAAATGAAAATACAGAAAAATGTGGACAATACCAAAATAAAAAAGGTACACTTCAACAAGAAAATGAACAAATGCACAAAAATGACACTAACACAAAACAAAAAAATTTCCAATGTGTAAAAGTGTAAATCTTTTCACTCAAAACATTGTAACCATCAGTTTTTACCAAACCACTGTTCCTATCAGTTATTAGTTGTTATCTAACCACTGTTCCTATCAGTTATTAGTTAACCACTGTTCCTACCCGTTATTAGTTGCAACTAATAAAAATATAACACACTTTACCGTTTTGGTATACCAACTTCTTTCTTTGCTGCAGGCTTGTTTAACACTTCAACAAAACCAGGCGCCGTTACGAAACAATGTTTGTTCAGATTCCACAAAAAACACTATTTAACACTAAATAAACTCTAAGAAATATCAAATATGAAATTCTCAAGTTACGAGTGACCATTCAATA
>NC_087213.1:79452618-79462618 GCF_015104395.2 Macrobrachium nipponense | reverse complement strand
TCTTTAACTGTTGTGGTTGCCTCGGCGACATTCTGTATGGACGCTGACTTATTGGAGTCTCTTCTCTCAACCTTTGGATTTTATGTTGTACTCCTTTTATCCTTTTAGGATGGTCTGAAAATAGATCTGAAAAGTTTTGAATTAGCACTTTAAAATCATGCTGCTGTTCATCAGATAAATGAATACATAACTTCCTAAATTTTTCATCATCACTCAAATAATCTGTATTTTTTAATCTAAGTTCAATTTCTTCTTCAACGTCTTTTTCATCATCCTCTTTTGCAATTGACAACACTCCACTGGATTCGTTATACTTCTTTAATTTGTTAATATGGAAAGTTTTTAACTTTCCTCCGTCCTGTAGGAAATTGAATTCGATAATTAACATCACTTACTTTTTCCTTCACCGTGCAAGGTCCTATATACTTCTGTTTAAAAACCTTACCAGCTGTAGGGAGATACACTAGAACCTTATCTCCTATGTCGAGTTCACGTTTTGCAGCCTTTTTGTCGTAATTTCTTTTCATCTCTTCTTGTACTACTTTAAGATTCTCATGTGCTACTTTCCATATTTTCTTTATTTTTCCTTCATTTCTTGTAACGTGCTAGAATCCTTCTCATCTGAAATCAACTGATTCTTTATCACCTCCATGGGTGACCTTACCTGATGGACATATACTAACTGAAAAGGAGAATAACCCAACGATGAATGTACGCTATCACGAACAGCAAATAGCAACATTGGTATGTAGACATCCCATTCCTTTTCATTTTCACAACAGTACGTGCGAAGCATGGTTTTGAAGGTTCGATGAAATTGTTCGACCACTCCTTGGCTCTGTGGGTGATAAGGAGACGATAAACAATGCTTCATATTCTGACAGGCTAAAAATGAGGTAAACTTTCTAGACGTAAAGTTGGTTCCTTGGTCGGTTTGAACTTCTTTTGGCAAACCTACCAGCGAGAAGAACTTGTTAAGCGCTTCAATTATCTTATCAGCACTCACAGTTCTTAAAGGAATAGCCTCTGGAAATCTGGTAGCACTACACATAATTGTCAGCAAATACTCGTTACCTTTGCTAGACCTAGGCAGAGGTCCTACACAATCCAAAACCAGTTTCTCAAAGGGTTCTCCTGGAACTTCAATGGGTTGCAATGGCATCACCTTAGGGTCATGTTGAGCTTTACCTACTTTTTGACTAAATCACAATTTTTTACAATATTCACTACAATCTTTCTTCATCTTAGGCCAAAAAAAATACCTTAATAATTTCTCATAAGTTTTGTTTATACCTAATGACAGAATAACTACAGTCATGAGCAATACCTAGAACAAAATTCCTATAACTACTTGGAATGACCACTTGTTCTACAACATCATTAACATTTCTACTTGTGAACTTCCTCATTAGGATTCCATCCTTTAAAAAGTAACACTTGCCTTCCTTCTCGATATCATTTATATCAACAAGGGCATTATCTCTTATTACCTTCAAATTATCATCTTCAATTTGAGATTTAACAAATTCTTCCTTATTAACTTTCAGCATTCGCAAAGGAGTACTGACTTTACTTACTTGTAGTGTTTCCGGACTATCTTTAAACAAGTTTTGTAAATCCAAACCGTCGTCATCATTTACCTTTCCTTCGGCACTCTTACTTCTTGTAGTAACTGCACAAGCAGAAATAAAGTTTGGAAATGTACATTCAACTTCTGTAATAAATGAAGAATTAAAGGGTTTTTCTGTCAAAATTGGATTACTTTGTCTCCAGATACAAAAACTTTGTCTCCACATACATCATTTCCAAGAATTAACTCTACTCCTGACACTGGGATTTCTCTCACCAAAGCAATTTTAACATATCCCGAAATTAATGGAGTTTCTAACCTTACTTCTACTAATGGAGCTGAAAACTCAGGTCCAAACCCACGCAGAAGTACATACTCTCCAGTATCCTTCCACTGGTCATACATATTTTTATCATTACAGACTGTACCGCTCCGGTATCTCTTAACCACCTTACTTTCCTTTTTTCAACACAAGGGAGGTGTAACCAACCATCTCCCATAAAAGGGTCATACAATTCAGTACCTTTGGATGTGGACTTCTCTTCAGGTACTCACTCCATTTCCTTTTACAATATCCTCAATACAACCAACATTACTAACATTTTGAACATCATTGTTACCTATTTTGTAACCTATATTTTCATCAACATCACATATATTATTACTGTCTATGCTATCGTTACAATACCTCTTACCTGGCCTAAGGGGAGAAGCAAACAAACAAGGACCTCTGTCACCACATGCTTGTGGTTGATTCAACAATGCAATGGTATTTTCAGGTTTATGATCATCCTTAAAATGTACAGGTTTATCTTTAACTTTATTTACCACTTGAATTGGACGGTTTATTGTGCGATGTGGACAACTCCTACTGATGTGTCCTGGTTTGCCACAACTGAAACATACAAAATCTCTAAAATTTTCGCCTATATTTTGGTAACTAGGTGTAAACTGATCATTTACACTGTATCCTGCTTTTCCAGCACTAACACTAGGACCAGAACTATATTGACTTGCCCCTCTACTACCTCTATTAAAGGATTTATTATAGACTCCACGAGATGATACCTGTGAACTCTTAGTCTTACCTTGTGCCTTGTAATTTTGCTGCTCTTCCCAAACTCTGCTCCTTCCAATTTTAGGAGTGACGTCAGTATTATATAGCTTATGGGTCAATGCATAATTATCAGACAATCTAGTGGCTTCATCGACATTATCTACATCACGTTCATCCAAATATGTTTTAATAAGTGGATTAATACCATCCTTGAACTGCTCAAGCAAGATAAGTTCCTGAAGTTTACCGAAATCACCATTAACTTCTCGGGCATTCATCCACCTATCATACCACAGGCCTTGTTCCCGTGCATACTCCATATGAGTGCGACTGTCTCTTTTTATCCAGCTTCTGAACTTCTCTCTATACCTCTCTGGCACCCATTCATAAGCTTTCAAAACTTCAGATTTAACTCTCTCATAATCCTTAGAATCATCTAAAGATAAGGCAGCAAATACTTCCCTAGCCTTTCCTCGAAAGGAGGTTTGAACCAACGTGCTCCATGACGTTCTCGGCCATTCACGCTGTTCTGCCACTTTCTCAAATTGTAAAAAAATGCATCCACTTCATTTTCAACAAAAATTGGTACACTTTTTACTGCATTGTCTATTCTAAAAGATTTTGGTATTTCTCTGGACTTTTCTTCTACTTCAAGTTTCTTCATCTCTAGCTCTATCCTCTTTTGCTCAACTTCAGCTTCTACCTTCTTTAGCTCAACAGCTTTCTCATTCTCCAATCTAACTATTTGCAAATGAATCTGCATCTGCTCAACACTCATCCCTTCATAAACAAGTTTGGACTTTTTTGGTTTAACCTTGCGTGACTTGGTTTTTTCACGTACGGCTTTGGCACCTTCCTCTTCACTTGCACTACCCTCTGTATTATTCTCACTAGCGCTTTGCTGGCTATCAGTTTCTTGCCCTTCCCAGCTCATTAGTAACAACCCTTCCTTATCAGACAAAATGCCTAAAGTCATTAGCGCCTCACTTACTTTATTTGAGATTTCTTGCTTCCTTGCAGATTCTGATACTTCTACATTATAGTACCTAGCTAGAACAATCCAGTCTATTTTAGTTATACCTTCTAACTTTTCACCACTAGGACTACGAAAGAAATCTTTCAAATCAAACATCTTTAATAACCTGCTCAAAATAACACAGCAAGACAAATATAGCACTAACACTATCACAACTCTCCCCCTCTCTAAAGTACATGGAAGTACTGAAAAGCAATTAACAGTAGGGATACGTCAAGTTATGGTCGAATACGCTCGACATGAATAAAGCAACAATTAATAAGGATACGTTCGGGTTTCGTTCGATAGAATGAGTAAACACTGAGTATGGATATGTTCGAGTTTCGTTCGATAGAATGAGCAAAAACTGAGTAGGGATACGTTCGGGTTTCGTTCGACAGGCCCCCATGTAACAAAAAAAAAATCTCTCTCTCTACGGTAAGGATTTACGAGGAGAATATATCAGGAAACAGTGACAACCCACTATAACTTAAAATGTACTTTAATAACAATTAGTAAGGAAATTAAAGTCACAAACAGAACATTAAACAAATTACGGACGCATTGCACAAAAGCAAAGACTCGCCATACAGCACATTCATCAAGACTATTATACTGCATTTTACAGTATAATATCCAAGTCACAAAGCTTTACATCAACACAACATATAATTCACTGTAACATCAAAAAGTTAGTGGCAACCAACGTTACATCACACAAGAAAACGTCCAAATGGATAAACAATACATTACCATATATTCCTCAAAACTTGATACACTATTATAATCACTTGTTTGTTTCAGCTCCAACGAAAATCATCGTTTTGGGCCTTTATATACCCGACTCACGCTAGACATCCATGGACCAAATATCATATTTTCGGTACATTATCCTTGGCGACTACCGCCTACGCCAAGCGCTACTGCCATCTGTTGTCTAGTGTACACACTTTTTTTGTATGCAAATATCAATTTTCAACCTTTTATGCAATTTACATTCAATAAATCAATATTCCTTTACATATATATATATATATATATATATATATATATATATATATATATATATATATATATATATATATATATATATATATATATATATATAACTTTCGTTTCAAATACATTTACTAAAAATGGATAAGTTACAACTCCCATCACCAAGATTCCTTCCTGTAGATTTATATGATTTTTAAACATGCAACTATTCTCAGGTAACAGCGGGGTGGAATGAATTCGAATATAAAATTTAGGACAGAGGTCAAGTACTGGGACCTATGAGGTCATTCAGCGCTGAAAGGGAAATTGAGAGTAAAAATGTTTCAAAGGGGTAACAGGAGGAAAACTTCGCAGTTGCAAAATGAAACAAAGTTATTGGGAAAGAGTGGAAAGTAAGATGGAACAAAGATAATATGAACGGAGGTATAGTAAAAGGAATGATAAGTGTTGCGTGAAATAAGGGAGGTGCAGTGGGAGATGCGAAGTGTACCGCATTTAGACAGCCATGACACTCTTAACTTCTGGAACAAAACGGTTGCCTAGCAACCATCATTTCTTTATTACCTCTTCCATCAGTCGAAAACACCTTCTCTATGCTAAAACTAATGATCAGCATTTCCTGCTAAAATTCAGCACATTGAATTTCCGTGCCATTTGCAATTCCCGTAACAAACAGACCTTGAAAGGTCATGTAATTTACATGAAACCTTCGAACAAGTAAACTGACAAACATGATAATCCATAACTTTCATACAAGCAAAAGAATGGAAAATAAAAAATAATAATTAAGTATGGCAAAGATCTCACAGACACGTTAACGTTTCAAATCCATTTCTAAAAAAAATCTTAAGGTACTAACAACAGTAAATGCATGTGTCATAACAACAGGTTTTCAACAATATTTGAAATATTTGCAAGGCTTTTCATCGACAAACATTCAAAAAAGAAAGAAAAATGAAAACAAACAATAGAGTAACAGTCTTTAATTGCCTCCAATTAACGCCCAAGTGAAAGAAATATGTCACTTAATGGGTCATGAAAGGTTTCCTCAATCATCGTTAGGAAAAAGGACAGACTTCAAAAAAGTAAATAAAAAAAAGCAATGAAGATTTACGTCGTCTCTTCATCAAAAGTTACTGTAATTCTTTGTACCGCAAAAAGGATAAGTAATGTGTCTTCATCACAGTTAAAGGATAAAGGAACGTACCCAAAGTAGTAACATAACCGCCATTTGAAAGATGGTTTCAAAGCCACGGAAATGTGGTTGGGTTCAATATATCTTTTCGATGTTCTTCATCTCTAAAGACTATTTAATCATTTCATGTATCTGTAAACTCAGAAATTTAGTCTCCAATACTTTCCTTTCAAGTACCTTACGTTCCGGTAAGTTTATACGGTAGCTTGTCTAATTTCCATTATAAATATAGAGACCACTGAGAATGTCATTCACTAGCGATCTGGGAACAAGTTGTTCTTACGGTAAGTCTTTTTGTTCTCACAACAGTGTTTGCCAATATTTCACATTTCTGCTTTTTATTTTATGGGAAATTACTTAGCATGGAATTATATTTTTTACCTAATTAATACGAATACTTGTACATGTGCAAAAACAACAACAACAACAACAACAACACAACAACAACAACAACAACAACAACAATAATAATAATAATAATAATAATAATAATAATAATAATAATAATAATAATAATACAAATTATCACAATCATTATCACGTTACTGTGATAGTTCCTATTTCTTGCTATTTTAAAATTATTGCGTCCACTCAACCAAACTATTTATCACCACAAAAAATTTTTGAATGTGAACTACATAAACAGAACACTTTCGGAACCAATATTCACCTTCAAAAACAAATTGTTTCCGTAAAGCTGAGCAGGTCTACCACTCACTGAATGGTTGCGTTTTGCAATTTAAAAAGTCTATGAAACCTTTCTCAGAGTCCCTCCAACACTTATAAAGAGGCGTAAGACTCTTAATTTTATAAGAAAAATCTGGTATTTAGAACCATGCATATAGGTAATGGTCACGAGACGCTTTCAACTCTTGATAAAGATCTAATATTTAGAATAAATTTCTAGAGGGATCTGAAAGTAGAAAACTTCCCGTGTGACAAGTGCTTGAAACTTGACGACTAAACTCTGTTTTTTTCCATCTGTCCATCCGCCTGTGCTGTTTGCGCATGGTAACACTGCGTCCCGGGCTTTAAATAATATCCTATTTCGAATATTAACGGTGTAATTCGCATACAGTAAATTATTAAAACACTTTTCAGTTGCAAATGTGCACCCAGATATCGTTTTACTTACCTAAAACTTACACATAGCGTAACTATTTATAGCCCTGGACGCAGTGTTACCATGCGCGTCCACCACAGGCGGATGGACAGATGGAAAAATACAGAGTATAGTCTCGGTTACATTCAACCGTGCCAAAACCTCCGTGACATTCTGTTAGAAGTCCAAGTACCTCCTTCAGTAAAAAAAAATAAATATATAAAATGTTTAAAAATGCACCTAGATATCCCTCGAAGCATAGAGGATCCACTACAAGTTGTTTAAGCACAAAAACTTCAATTAATACCTGTATAGGAGGAGTTAACGCGTGGTCTAAGATGAAGGGACAGAGATACCTTGGGCATCATACAGTAGAAAGAGGCCTAAGGATGAAAGAAAAAAAAAGTGGGAAAGGATGCATTCAGAGTTTTCTGTGTACATAGGACTAATGGGAACATGAATTTTGCACGATCTAAAACCCCTGAGGAATTGGTGTGTGTGTGTGTGTGTGTGTGTGTGTGTGTGTGTGTGTGTGTGTGTGTTCTTCATCTTCTTTTCAGTTTTCAGTAGTAAGGCAGAGGCCTCTGGATTCTGACTCTTATTATCCACTGCTTATTTTTTTTTCTTTTTATTAGTATGCTCTGAAATTCCAACCTACTTGTTATGTATTCTTATACACAACGTCTCAGTTAAGATTATTTCTTTACCTAGGCGTTACCTTGAGGCTAACATGAATCAAAGAATGACAATTGGCCCGTGCTCGCGCGTGCGTGTGTCAGAAAGAAAGAGAAACACTAATGCCAAATATTCATGTCAATGAAAATTTAATTCTCAATCAAGTAAAATATCTTAAGTCATTTGACACACTTCGAAAAGGTTTCTATACATTTCTTTTTCATAAAGAATCAGTCTTACCAAGGAGATATACGAATTCGAAGAATACTGAATTTATAAATCATGTCTCAAAGGAAATACCATTCTCTTTTCATTTGTCTACACCCCGAAGAATGATCGGCATCAACCAAATGAAAAAATACCAGAGGAAGATACCAGAAACATTGCTCATATCCTTCTCTATTAACATATATTAGGAGGATGACCGGTAGTCATGACCAGGCCAGATTAAGTGACATTAAAGTCCATCTTCCTCTCTCCCTTTTGCAGCATCTGCAACACCAGCTACCCTCTTGCCCAATGCCCAGGCCCCCGATGCCCCTCACCATCGTCTGCCATGTCTAAAGGCCAGCCAACATCCTTCACACAAGCACATACCACAAATAAAAGACACACACACACACACACACACACACACAGAGAGAGAGAGAGAGAGAGAGAGAGAGAGAGAGAGAGAGAGATGCACTGACTAATCCAAATTACCAAAAAACTAAGTGTTTTCTATCATCAGGTACGTAATTCAAGGTAACAACTGAGAACCACTTTCTACGCAAACGGCCAAAAATCACAGCCATCCAAATGAATTCGGCCCGAAACCCAGAAGGGGAAAAGAAGACGGATGAGGTAGATGGGGACGGTGAGAATAAAAGGGGTAATTGGATGATGGGTGGTGGCTGACATATGTTTAACTCGATGGGGTAAAAGCTGTGGGAACCCTGGCATCTGCAGGTCATCCAGGAACATGCTCGGATGTTCATCCAACCCACTTCCTCACACAAACCGGCATCCCTCACTACCTCCCCCACCATTTCTGACACACCCAATAACGAAACTAGAATTTGTTCTGTTCTGGCGGGAAATGCCACCGCAGACGGCAAAAAACATTCATCCTAGAAGGGCGAACAACATCCTTTGTAACTGAGAGGAATTCGAGGTAATCATTCAGATACTTTAGGCGTCAATTCCTCCCAATTGCCTCAACAAGCGTTCGTCCTCCATGAAATCATCAAAATCTGTCTCGCTCTCTTTCTTCCTTCTTACTGTTCGGATTGGAGGGCTGTGTCGTACTGCAACGACCATGAGATCATTTGCTCTGCCATCTTCAAATGATTCATCCAGTGAGAGAGATATCTGCCCAGCAGATCCGCAGTTATTAACCTCGTAAGAGAAGTCTGCACGGCAAATTGAAAGTTGTTCGTCTCTTCAGTTATCTTCTCATTCTTAAAACTTTAAATAAGCATTTCGGATACCTGACGGAACAAAGTTTCGTCGCTTTTATCGTTGTTTATATTTTTTTGCAAGTCTGTCCAGTTTCTGGGAATCCATTAAAACGTCGCTAGTATCGTAATAATTATGTTTACCTTTGATTAAAACCAATGGGCACCTAAGTCTTTTTCAATATTTTCTTTTTTAGTTAAACTGATGTTCATTGAAGCTCCAAACCTCTCTGCTATGATTTTAGGATATATTCAGTTCACAGTGAATGTGTATTTCTTTACACAGACTTCAATCAACACATCGTCAACGTCTCTGGGCACTGTGTTTCTTACTTTCGTATGTACAATCTTACTCATGAAATGAGATCAACGATATTAATGACCTTTTTATCTTTTATGATAATAATAATAATAAAATCTCCTCTTATTACACACCAGCCTATGACAGTTCTCTGCGCTTCACCTTTCTTAACCCAATGAGCATTTTTCTAAGGCATTTTCAGTGACACTAAATTAATTTATATCGACCGATCTCTCTGAGACATTTTTCTTATTTACTTTACTGAGCCGACTGATATCATAGTATGACAACAATCTCTAGTCATTATTCGTGCTTACTATACTCTATTTTTTTCCATCTGTCCACCCGCCTTTGGTGTTTGGGTATGGTAACACTGCGTCCCGGGCTTTAGATAGTTACGCTATGTGTAAGTTTGAGGTAAATAAAAGGATATCTGGGTCTACATTTGCAACTGAAAAGTGTTTTAATAATTTACTGTATGCGAATTACACTGTTAATATTCGAAATAGTATATTGTTATTATTGTTGAATGTAAGCTGAATGTAACTATCTAAAGCCCGGGACGCAGTGTTACCATACGCAAACACCACAGGCGGATGGACAGATGGAAAAAAACAGAGTATAGGGTAGGAGAGATGAAGACGTGGAAG
>NC_087213.1:79427618-79447618 GCF_015104395.2 Macrobrachium nipponense | reverse complement strand
AATTTCTATATCAGAAACACTCCACACATGCGCATATAAATACATTAATGTTTTTCACCATACGCCTACTTTCCAACTGGAGGGGTTACCACTAGAAGCTTACACCTTTCCGGTTTCTCTACGTCTTTGATGATGAGGTCATTAGCCACACTCCCATTTATGCTTGATCTTAAAAGAAGTTCGTACCCATGAAGAGCTGGGTGGACAGGTGAAAAGCAGGTCGGGAGCAATCCGCGGGCCTAACAAACGTGAGGTGTGAGGTAAATGTTGCATCACCCACAGCTGCCTGTGGCTGACTGCACCTTACAGACTGTTGGCTGTCATTTTAAATACTAGGTTTTTTTTCTCACCAAGCAAATAATTATTTCTTCCCCCTATTTCTTAAGCCATCCATCGTCTTGCAATGACTTCAGCCTTCCTCTGGGATTGTCAAACATTTTGAATCTGTATTTTATACAGGTAACAACGCCTATCGATGACTCCTTTATAATCTCTCTCTAGAGTTATTGATCTTGACGCTGGCGATTTTCCCATCTTGTCTCCTCCTCGTAAGCCCTTACTGAGGTCAGAAGTAGCTATTACTTCTATTCCATTCCATCTTCTTTTATACCAGTATCTGAATCTATGATGCTGTTAACGTCATTAGGTGAAGTTCCGCAATATCTTGGTAAGAGATTCTAAGAAAACCATAGTCCAAACCGTTTCCTACATAGAAATAGATTTGAGATATATCTGACAACGTTATTCAAAACTTGTCTTGTCTCGTTCAATGTTGCTGGCGGTATCAAAAAGTTTTTAGGCATTTCTGTTTTTGACATCCCAATAATCTAACTGTAAAATGTTCACACCGCCAAATTCAGACTACTCTACCATCCTCCTCGGAAGGTATTATTTATCAACTTTTATCCAATTTTAGTATCCCCGTCTTCTTCCAATGTCTATTTTCTGACATTTCAGATTGCTAATTTGTAAGAGAACTCATGTTCTTATTTGGATTTTATTTTTTTATGATTATCATGAAGTCAAGCCTTCTCCGAAACAAAAATTCCTTATTAGGCTCATAAATTCCAAGACGAACTCAGAATCATAATTTGGACCCTTAAGTCTGCTACTACATCTTCACGTTGAACCTTCCCTTGAGCACAGTTTGTTATACCGTCAGACCCTCACATTCAACATATGAACAACATTCAACATATGAACAACTACTAACAACTCAGTTGATTCCCTTGCACGCAGGTGATTCTTTAAAGTATATAGCTGTGTGAATTGGCAGGAGAGTCCTGAGATAAACGAACACTTTAAAGTATTAGCTGTGGTTAACTGATAGGAGATTCCAGGAATAACGAACACTTTAAAGTATATAGCTGTGTGAATTGGTAGGAGAGCCCTGAGATAAACGAACACTTTAAAGAATATAGCTGTGTGAATTGGTAGGAGAGTCCTGAGATAAACGAACACTTTAAAGTATATAGCTGTGTGAATTGGTAGGAGATTCCTGAGATAAACGAACACTTTAAAGTATATAGCTGTGTGAATTGGTAGAGATCCTGAGATAAACGAACACTTTAAAGTATATAGCTGTGTGAATTGGTAGGAGATTCCTGAGATAAACGAACACTTTAAAGTATATAGCTGTGTGAATTGGTAGGAGATTCCTGAGATAAACGAACACTTTAAAGTATATAGCTGTGTGAATGGTAGAACTGAATACGACTTTAAAGTATATAGCTGTGTGACCTGTAGAGACTGAGAAACACTTTAAGTATAATAGCTGTGATTGGTAGGAGTTCCTGATGATAAACGAACACTTTAAAGTATATAGCTGTGTGAATTGGTAGGAGATTCCTGAGATAAACGAACACTTTAAAGTATATAGCTGTGTGAATTGGTAGGAGATTCCTGAGATAAACGAACACTTTAAAGTATATAGCTGTGTGAACTGGTAGGAGATTCCTGAGATAAACGAACACTTTAAAGTATATAGCTGTGTGAATTGGCAGGAGAGTCATGAGATAAACGAACAAACACAAAAAACAAGCAGAGAAGAAGAAGAACTAGATTAAGCCAGCTTTATGCTGGCACGGGATCTTGCTTTTCAGCAGCCAGTAACCGTTAAGTTAATGATCATTCAAAGAAAACATTATCACGACATGATTAAAGTTCCTTCAAAAAAGCATGACTAAAAAATTCTTCAGGAAAACTAAGACGTGTGGTGTAACTTAAAATGCTCTTAATCCAACACAAATACAAAATATCTAGGAATATTTACTTAAAAGGTAAAAAGGAAAACGAACAATATTCTTCTGATAGGTAAAATCCGAAAGCTATAAAAATATCTTTTACATAAACTGAAAAACGTCATCCCAGTAGAGTCAGCAAGTGTTCACGTCGTTTTATTTTAGGGTCAAGTGTGAGCTTCCATATGCTAAAACGACGCAATGGTTTCATTAGCATTTAATTTATGATTCTGAAACCATCGTTTATGGTTGTATTGGACGAAATAAAAAAAAAATAAGAAATTACTCGCTCGCGGATATAAACTACTTCAATAATTAAGATTTTACGGCTAACTACCAAAACCTTTTTCTTCCTGTTACTTGCACTGTGTTCAGTGATATATAAAATATACAAGACTGTTAAATAAAATATATAAAATCTACCCATGTCACTGAGAACATAAAAAATACAGAAAGGGTTTTCAAAATCTTAAATAATGTGACAAAACTGAAAACTTGTATAATCATAAAGTCTAGCACTGGTTGAGAAAACAAATTAAGATATCTTCAAAATTGAATCGAACCTTTTGTTGCATCAACGAAAGTAAGACAAAAACTAATTTCCAAAATATCAACAGACATAGTAAATGGCCATGATGAGCAAACATAATTCCGGCCACCTTCCACTCCACCAAAAGAAATGTATGAATGACGAAGTCTGAATAAAATACTATAGTTCACTTAACATCCTGACAGAATCATACTTGCAAATTGTAGGCATTTAAAAACTGAAATATAAGCACTGAAACAGTAGGCTGTAAAGGAAATTATGAAGTAGAAAGGTCACTCGTAAAAACTTACAAAATGTAAATAGTTAAAATTGCTGAGGTGACTACTTAAGGACAATAAACGCACAAATAAATTCCACGAGATTTGGCAGCAAAAGTATATACCCGAAAAGACCATATCATTTATGTGCACAAGAAGGATATCTGCGACCAGTCATATACCCGTGATTGAAAAACATATAAACAAAGATGCTTACATGTAGAAATATAAACAAACACTCCCGTCCCACGTGAATCACAGAAACACACAAAAACAAATACTGATATATATATTATATATATATATCTATATATATATATATATATATATATATATATATATATATATATATATATATATATATATACTTAAGTGTGTGTGTATGTATATATATATATATATATATATATATATATATATACATACACACACACACACACTTAAGTAAAGAATTTCTGTGGCTTTTACACGCGCGACTTTTTAATATTCGCAAATATTAAGTCGCAAATCTCGTTCAACATCCAACTGGCTAGACATCGAAAATACCTTCCACCCATATGTACTACAAATGTCTGAATTCGAAAGCCGTATGTACAGCAGAGTCGATACCTACATGTACTACCTCCCTCTCTTGCTGGTTCAGTCATCGTCTATCGTTGCTTCTAAACCAGGAAACGATTAACATCAATTGTAATTCCCCTTGGGTGTAAGTTATTCCCGAAGCATAGTAACTTGCACCCTGACGATATTTCTGGCTAAAAATTAGATATATAAACATTGAATGTGACAAAAATTCATAATTAGCCACGTGCTACAAACTTACCAGTTATCTATCACGGTGAGGGTGGGTTGAACCTGAATTTGACAGGCATATGGTTCAGCATATACCTCTCGTAACGGCTCAATGATCTAAGTCACTGCTATCGTTGTTTCTAAACCGGACAACGGTTCGAATCCTGCCGGTGACGGAGCACATAACAATTATAAGTCCCTTTATGGTACGTTATTTCCGAGGTGTAGTGAACGCCATTTGTGGCTCAATAATCTGTGATTATATATATAAGGACGGAAATTATTCAATCGAAGAAACACGCAGGCTGTCAAACCGATAAAAATGAAATGTGTACGGAATGAACTGCCATACCGAAGGGCATAATCGTATTTGACATGCGAGGTTATACCAATTCATCCAGATGGGATGGGAGTCTAATGGCAAGAGGCATCGCCCTAATATATTCGTCTGCTTTATATTCATGGCGCTGACGGGAGGGGGCCACATTATTCCAAAATAGTATTTATCTCCATCGCATCTCCTCATGAAGAACTTACGCGATTATGAACTCGTATCAATGAAAAAGAAAGAGGTTTTATACAGTAAACGATACTGTTAAATTAACATACATCATTATGAAATCGAGCCAATCCTGCTTTTAGAAATATACAAAAGATAAATAATGTTATAAAGAAACACGCAGTTAAATATTATAAAGAAGTACATACCTTCTCAAATATAGTTACCTAAGAAAAATATAAACAAATGCACATTGTTATATATATATATATATATATATATATATATATATATATATATAATATATATATATTATATACATATATAAAGTAATAACTGTTAAATATTTCGATTTTGGTCTATTTTTATCAAAATTATGTATTAAATTCTCATAACTAGCAGTTGTTATTTCTAAAGAAATGCCAGCATAATGTTTTTTTATAACGAATGCTATGCAATACGTAGCACTCGAATACTTCCATACATAGATCCACACACACATGTGTGTAAATGTGTGTATGTATACAACTGATAAAAAGGGTGTTTATTACTAATCTGATTTTTATTGAGCTTAATTCAATCTTTCGCAGATGGAGTTTTTGAGCCTTTTGCGTTTCTAAACTGAAGAAAGTCTCACCTCTTCCTTTGAAACCAGGGATTTTCTTCTTGACAGGTCTACGCACCTCAATAACACCATTTCTCTCAGCCTATTTGACTGAATTGCGGGAATCGCACGAATTTCCGGCCCTACCACCTATCTCAATGTTTTTTTTTTATCGCAAAAAGTATTTTCTAATTATCACAAAAAGTCTAAGTTGAAAATGTTTTTTTTTTTTATGTCTTTACTCTAGATTTTTTTTTAGTTTATGTTGTGATTTCATAGGAAATTGTAAATGATGAATCACAGGTAACAGTAAACTATTTCATAACTTTTATGAATATTGAAAACATTGAGAGAGGAGAGAGAGAGAGAGAGAGAGAGAGAGAGAGCAGTAAATGTGTTGTGTTTATCCAAGATAACTTGAATCGCAAACGAATGAGAGTTATCATTATATTAAGAATCATCATGCAAATGCAAGTACTGGGTTATAAATAAGATCTGAATGGTAAATTAATTTGGAAATTGTGAATATTTTACAGTTAAATAGCGCAGACATTAAATACCCGTTTTAATCCTCGTAGCGACAGCAAGTTTCAACATAATATGGTCATACCCAAAATCGGAAACAAAATTTGATGATTTCCAAACAATTAAACGACAACTGGTACAGAATCTTTAGATAAATCCCTCTATTTATCTACAGTGGCACACTGTAAAGCTACATGAAGTGAATAAGGTTGCAAAAATTTTCATACAAGGGTTAATTTAGCAAAGATATGTTTGTGGCACTAACTGTTACCTTACACACATACACACATACACACACACACTGGCACATGCAACGCATATATATATATATATCTATATATATATAATATATATATATATATTTATATATATATATACTATGTACACGTATATATACGCATATATATATATACACAAATCCTATCTTTCAAATAAGAAAAAGAAACTCGATCGAAATACAGATCACAATTTCATTGTAGATAGAATATAATCTTGCTCTTGGCTATCCCCAGAATTTATAACAACTTGTACGAATTTTTTCAAATAAGCATAAATAAAAAAAAAAAAAGTCTATATTTATGAACCTCACGGAACGCACGTGATCATACTGACCCAGGTACACAAGCTTAGAGATTTAGTGAATAAATACGAAAATATAAAGCATCCATCTTCAAGAAATTAAGGAAGCAAAGCATGCAGACATTTTTGAGAGCTGGGTCTCTTCGTCTTCATCCGATGTACAGAGGAATTCACAGAAAGAATCTAAAATACGAAAAGTAAGTTGAGAGAACAAAGAGCCAATGAACATGGAGGAGAGGATGCAAGTAGAGAAAGCATTATTGATGGTACGTGATTAGAGCTGCTATACTCAGCCCGAAGTAGGCCTTTGCTACTGTGCCCATACATCAGATTCCACTGACACCTGCCAGGTAACACTTGTTCGTTGATTTACATCGGGAGAGACGTTTGGAAAAAAGAGCGCTACGTATGCTGCACCGAAGGGTTGGATTAGCACTCCACTAAAAGGTCAATACACGACCCTTAATGGCGAAAGACTGGGACATCTGTTCTCAACTTTATGGCTACACCTGCTGCCGATGGCAGGCCTATACTCTATACCTGAGCACGCGTTGACTTTCTCTCGATTCTTTTATTCGTTACACCCCCCCTCCCCCCCCCCCCCCCCCACTCCCCCCCCCCCCCCCCCCGCCGTCTCTCTCTCTCTCCCCTCTCTCTCTCTCTCGCTCTCTTCCCCCTTCCCCCCCCCCCCCCCCCCCCTCTCGGGTCTGAAAATTATCCTTACGTTGGATCGACTGTTAAATTCAAGTCTTGATCTTTGTAATGAAAACAAAATATAAAAGCGTCAATGAACATCATTCAGTTAAGTGTCGACTATTTCCCGGTATAACCTCTCCCTGAAAGTCCGAAGTGTATTATACCAAGTGTTAGACTCATGGGGTCACTACGTAGGTTTAGATTCACCTTCCACTGCAATTTGTCAAATAAATCCTTTTCTCTGGAGAATTGTGTGGCTACATTCGAATATGGAGTTTGCTTAGAATTTCTCACTAAAGATCTATAATGAGAAACTGGTACGTTTCTACTTACATTACAGTAATCAATCATGCATATATTCTCTCTCTCTCTCTCTCTCTCTCTCTCTCTCTCTCTCTCATCCGATACAACCCATACAGAGCTATACCAAATCGCCAGTTTCAAGAGATACCCGTCTATTGCTTTCCTATTCTCTCGTGATGAGAGAGAGAGAGAGAGAGAGAGAGAGAGAGAGAGAGAGAGAGAGAGAGAGAGACTCCACATTACGCTAATGAAAACTTATTGATTCATAATTCTAGGAAGACGAAGAAAGTGAAGGAAGCTGGATGAGAGAGAGAGAGAGAGAGAGAGAGAGAGAGAGAGAGAGAGATCAATGGCACCGGATTGGAAAAAGAGGAGAGGGACCATTGTCTACTCAGCTGAGATGTGGACGAGCCTAAACCGTCTCCTCAGTCATCATCATCATCATTATCATCATCATCATCGTCGTCGTCGTCGTCCTAATCATCATTAGGATGAAAACAATCCCAACCAAAAACTGAATCTGCCTAAAGAGCGGTTTTTGTCATTCTTTCCTCTTCGTTCTTTTTCTCTTCTCTCTTCACGGTGCGTATATGTCTCGGTACAGATGGAGAATGGATGGGGTGGGGGGAGACACACAGTTGAGGGAGGGAGTGTCTTAAGTGTATTCAAGACAAGGATGGAATTTTGGAGATTAATTTGCGTTTTACCAGTTGCATAAATTCTTTTTTTTTTTTGTGACTGACCACTGCATTTTGCGAAAAAAAATATGTCAACCGACCAGAATACCTATATCACTTCATGATTTCTGAACGAATATTGTGCGCTCGTGGCTGTGTTTGATATTGCAATATGTGACATTTTATTTCCAGCTACTCGAATATTCATTTTTTTTACAATAAATGCAAAGTGCCACATCAACAAAATCATTACCAATTCATTTGGACTCAAACCTCAAAAAGCAAAAAAAATGAAAGAAAGAAAAAAAGGATCTCTGAAAAAAATAAAAAAAGAGGTTCATGCATTTTCCCGCATTTTCCCATTAAATGCCATCATCCATAATTACTACAAGCGGAAATAATAAACGTCGAAACTGATATGACTGTCAATGACAAAGTTGATTTGTCGATAGGACAGTAAGAGAGATATAGACTGGACTTCAATGGGAAGCTTTCCCCCCTATTCCATTCATTCCCAAATTGGTCACAAAAATTGGCAGGGTTTTACTGGGCGTCCAGCGGACTGGGACACGCTGGCTATGATACATCGGCCATACTGGGAATAGTGCGACAGAGCCGTAACGAGGACACGCATACGTACAGGTATATATAGGTATGCATGCACCTGCCACTGACTGCGTCCACAAATAAATGACTACTGTAACGAATATATAATATATATATATATATATATATATATATATATATATATATATATATATATATACACATAATATATATATACATACACATATGTGTGTGTGTGCTCGCGCGTACATGTGTGCTTATCTGTGCCTGTGTGCGTAATGTGTGTACTGTAAAGCATATTTAAAATACACAAATGCTAATGACATTATACACATACGAAAGGAGAAAGGTTTATAAAAATTTTGTGTATCAATCACACATGCATTGATTATCAGGCTCACGCGAGTATGAATACGGAAGAACATACGGTAATTAAATTAAAAGTAATACGTATCAGTGGCGGAATGGGGCCACAACGGTACAGCCATTTGGTTTCTCTGCAAGTCTTTATGGGTAAATTGTTGTCTCCATACCCATTTTTCTTGACGCCCATCAGATGCTGGTACGCATTTACAGGTGGGTGGGATGGTGATTGGTAGGCCACGGGTTTTGCTTGTGTTTGTGGGTGTTTCTCCACGGATCTAGCATAAGTGAGCCGGACACTTCACCACTCAGCCACACCTCTTTGGCTGACTGTAACCTATACACGGAAGAGGTTCTTCAAAATGTTGGCATCTCGCGGTAATGTTTTCGAAAATTTCAGGATGAAGTTCTTACGTCGACATAACTTCACTCTTTTCTTCTTCCTCGTTTGGAGTACTTGTTCTCCAGTGTGATCTTCCCGTGCTGACTTTCATCTCAAACTCTAGGACAGAGTTTTGTCATCAGTCAAGTTTATTTTGCCAGCTCTAATGTTGACCTCTGCGATAGACGTCAAGTGAATTCATTATGTTTGTCGTGGGAAATGTACTACAACGACACATATTCGTAGGAAATGTACTACAACGACACATATCCGCAACATTACGCGACTGCTGCTGCTCATAGTGTGTCGTTTTCTGGGATCATGTTTAATGCCGCTCATTTTGCCAGGAGTTTTTATCTTCGCTGAAACTTAAATGTGGAATAGTTTGCCCAGCGCAGTTGTGGAATCTTCTGATCTCCAAACGTTGAAGCGAGGAGCAAATTTTCCCGCTTTATCATGACTCCTACTAATTCAGATGTATCGGTTTTATTTTCTATGCCTTCATATTTATTTATTTATCACTTCTTCCCCTACCACGTCTTTCTCTGCGAGCTGATTTCCCTTTAGAGCACTCTTGGGTTTATAGTCTTTGACTCTGTTCTTAAAGGTCTTCAGATGAAGATTTAAAGAAAGATAGAATAACAGGAAGTGGAATCGCCAAGTCCCAACGCTGTTGTAAGGTGTACATATACACATATACATACATACATACATACATAAATATATATAAATAAATATATATTAATATATATATATATATATATATATATATGTTTATATATAATATATCTATATATATATATATACATATATTATATATATATATAAGTATGTATATATATAATAAATAAAAATTAAAAATTAATATATTATATGTATATATATTATATATATATATAATATATATAGTATATATATATATATATATATATATATATTAACTTTGAAAATTAATATATATGCACATGAGAGAGAGAGAGAGAGAGAGAGAGAGAGAGAGAGAGAGAGAGAGAGAGAGAGAGAGAGAGAGAGAGAGAGATGGTATTTGAAAGTTTACAAGTATAAACATTAAGGATCTTGAGTATACAGAATTCAATGGTCACTATTACTAGACATATATTTAATACCCACAGTAACTTCTTAACTTCTCGCCACTTGCTTTAAACATGACAACATATTACTCATATTTTCTATTTATCTAAATTTCATAAATACAGTTACTTATATATCAAGCTCTCATTAAACAATTCATTGCATGAAAAAGGAAAGGAAAATATGGGATATTAATACACATCAATAATACGACAAATGTCTATAAGGAATATAAACAATTATTTACAATAAATAGCTACCAAAAAATATTTCAAAGTTAATGTTAACATAGATATTGCCATCAATCAAATCAAATGAGATTTAAACGATATTTTATTTTAGTAATAATGTATTTGATATATCTCACACACAGCAGTGTATCGTAAAAACTCTGTGATAACTGACACACGGTAGCTGCGTCATGTCATTTTCATTCACACGCACAAATTTTTCATTCGTTCTATCCAAATTTTCCGTATACGTTAACTAGTTCAATACCATACTGAATAAGTACAATTTATGAAATTTCATAACGTTATCGCAAAACCGCCGTAGAATTGTTCTCAATGACACGCTACTCCGACAGGAAACGGACACAGGATAAAAGACTTATAATTCCAGCAGGTGCGTAGCATGTTCTGCGTATACAAATGTCTTCTTGGCCCACATGTGCAGCAATCTCGTCAACATCTACACAACTGCTCCCCTCAGTAGGCTTATTTGAGGCTGAAACTGTGCTGTTCTCCTTAAGTTTCAGCTACTCCTCTGGACCGGATTTATTTCACCATAATGTCATTACCGCAATGCTCAGAAAACTAATCTACAGAATCATGTGCAATTTGTGAATAAATCAATCACAAAACTGACCACCATACTATTATATCCACAAATGAACCTCCCCTAATGGGAAGAGGTAACATCAATTAAGCAATCTAGTAGCTCTCCTCACGTGCGTGTGACCGTGTTAAGTGTGTCATCAGCCATTTCACTTTCTCTATTCATTAAATGCCTAAAACCTTCTACCATTGTGTGAAATGGATGGAAAACTGACGACGTCGCTAAATAAATAAGCCGAGGTCATATCAATGAACATTTGTAATGATTTTGTTGTACATTAATTGAAACATAGTTTCATACGAACCCGTTGTTATTTTAAGAATTGTAATATTATGTCGTTATAACATTTAAAACATTTTTGCGAACACTTCTATTTAAAGAGATTACATGAGTGCATAGTATAAAACTAAATATTTGATTATCTCAATCGCTAGTATATTTAAATATTAAAAGAATGAATTCCTAGATATAACATCAAAATAAAATTTTAAAAATTCATCTCACTAACTACATCTACCAAACCATACATACAACTAAAAATATCTTCAAAATATCTGTTACCATATTCCAATACACATTTAAAGATTTCATTGAAGATGCTAATATTGATTGATATTTCACTCTAAGCCTGACTCAATGAGAGGACTTCACAAACACATATTCGACATCTGTCATTTACCAATTTGTTTTATTTCTCTAGACATGTGAGACTGTTATAGCATCGCCTGTTGCAACTGCACTCAGCCAAGTAAAAATTACAGCGGTTTGGACATACCTACGTCTTGCTAGAATCCTAAGCACATTTTTACAAAACCCTAGCCATATATGGCTGTAGACTTAAAAGTCTATTGAAGGGAGACCTGCTCCTCTTGCTGGATATCAGGCTGAGGAAAAATTCCCTAGTGAGTAAAGATCAAAATGACTTCTGTGTGCAAAGCTCATCAATGATTAAACCAGATATGTCACGCGAATCCTTTCCCTTATCCTTCAGTGAAGACGGAAAAGAAACTTCATCCCAACTTTCCTTGCCTAAAGTCCGCGAGGTTTGGCTTTACCACACTCCTGGGTGGAAAAGGTGTGCTACTCCTGTAAGTTTCATTTGTTCTGGTCGGCTAGTATAGTGGTTATTGTCGTGAGATGTCACTCAGATGTTGCGGGTTCACGTTTCCCTTAGGGCGATGAGAAATCACTGGCTGTATCATGATCAGTTACTGCTGCGGTGGGAGACTGAAACCAACATTCTTTGGAAGCTTGAATGTCAAGCCAATAGCACTTGTGTGCTTCTTCCATGTGAATAGGTTTCATTTACTGAAATAATGATAATAACAATATCTGTCACTGAATCTTACAAGTGCTGAAAGATTAGGTGGTGTGGTGTGGCCACGCAGAATCTGGTGTAGAATGCAGAGTGTAAGTAAGTGCTGCAGGCTTTGATACAGGCTGGTTATGCGATGGTACTTCATCTAATGTTAGCTTGGAAATTTGAGGAAGCACATCATCTGTTTACAATCTCCTCAGGACCTCAGAAAGAAGACCTAGCAAAACTACTAAGTCCAAAGGATCAATCCGCTGTGCTGTATTCTGACATCCATGACACCAACATATCACAACTGGCACAGCTAGAAGTTTCACAGAACCTCGTTTTTGTGGATGTTTGGTTATAAACTTAGACCTGAAAGACAGAAGCACCAAATAGATGGAAGAAGTCAAGAAGCTGAAAAGCAACTATCGATATATACATCTGTTCTCCTTGATATAGAGGGTAACAAAATTGGTTACACGGTACTGATGTACCACAATCCACTTGAAATGAGCTTGGGGGAAAGATTGCATTATCTACCAGATCATCCACGCCACTAGAATTTATATCACCCTTCAAACGAACGTGGTAACTCGAATGGTGTTTAGATAATTAATTTCTTCTTTACAGGAGAAGCAATTTGGAAATTTCCAAAGCTTCTTAAGCGATGTTTGCATACTCTGGCGCAAGGTGAGGTCTCATTCTTTCACGGCAAGCATGGTCTATTGCAGTGTGTCTGCTTGATGATGCCGCAAGCATCCTCAATGCTGATACTTGAGAGAAGATCTCTCTTCTATTTTGCGTTCCTTGATCATCTCTAAATCTCCACACTAAACTTCATAACAGATAATAACAAATAAATTTCAATAGTCCTCGGCAAAAACAAGCAGTGGAACGCAAACAGACCAAAGCGTAACCAGAAACAACACCAGGAAAGGAGCAAGGACGGCAGAAGAAAAACAGAGATGAAAAAAAAAGGATAAGGGACCAACTGAAAAACCACGCTACAATATGTCATCAAAATCCTATCACTACTTTCCAGTTATCCTGCTACCTAATGAAAAAAAAAAATTGGAAGGATGATAGACAGAAAATTAAACAAGATAAGACGCAATACATTACGCCTTGGTGATCACAGTCTTCCAAGAAAGACTATACAATTTTGCCCAAGGATTCTTGGAATCTTAACCTGAAAAGATAATAAAAGGTAGCGCAGGCTTATAGCAGAATATAGTATCCATAACAAGACTTGGGTGATGGATTGAAGGTAGCTGTCTTCAGGACTTGATGTGTCTTGTAACACTTCCCTTCAGCAATCAATTCTTTAGACACTACTGTTATTACTGCAAAAGTGTTTCCCTACGCTTAGCTTCAAGATTACACTGTAAAACCAGTCAACAAGTGATAAACTACTATCGAAATCCCCGTCCACGAGTCACCACACATCTCGGGGAGAATTAACCACAATTGTCAACAAAGCAACTAATTCTCCTTCCAGTACCTCAACGAGACTTACGAGACAAACAGTTCATTACAATGACCACATTAAAATAATGTAAATGTACATTATTTTACCTTAAACGAAAAGATGTGGAGCTATTTCTCAAACTTTTGCTTTGTATTTATTCCTTGCATTGTTTATGGACTTCAGGCATAAAATGGCAGCTTACTAGATCTGCTGGTGTTAGTACTTATATATAGAATGAACATGTATAACTTTGAATTCAAAAGAGAATGGAGTAGCTACAGAATTGATTAAATATAGATCTGCTCTAAGCTCTCCGGCACTAAATCCTCCAGAAATAATGAGAAAAGAAGTTGAAAACTTCCATAGGCAATAACTAGCATCGCGTATTCAACGCTCCAGATCAGTTTTGTAAAGAAAAAACATTACTTCATAACTTATAATTTACTGTATTTTGGTAGCAAAGATGAGTAATGACGCTTCCAATGAGATCCCATCCCATATGACGAGATTAAACATAATATGCAATTCATGAAATGACCAAATGACACACTATATATATATATATATATATATATATATATATATATATATATATATATATATATATATATATATATATATATATATACACATATATATATATTATATATATATAATATACATACATACATACATATACATGTATATATATATGTGTGTATGCTCTCTCTCTCTGTCTCTCTCTCTCTCAAAATATATATATATATATATATATATTTATATATATATTATATATATATATATATATATATATATTATTGGTATTTGTATATATGTAATGTATATTTACTATGTATAAGTAGTGTACATAAGGTATAAACCGAGACAAAACGTTCAGTGGAAGTAGTACGGCCTCGTCTTTCGTGGTTTATTCGTATATTTGAAACCCCACAACTAATTTCGTATTATTTGTGTATTTCTCTCCCTGAGCCGTATAGTCAGATAAATCATCTGCCGGCGATATTCCCATGAATAATCATAACTTTTATGTTGTACAATATACTAGAACATCATGCCCATAAATAACCCTTTGATATTCTATGTCATCTACCGTGGGGGTTTTGCAAGTCAAGATCTTTATGCACAAAGATATCAAACTTATCTCACACGATGACAAATTTCAGAACGGTATACATCCATTTAAATTTGGACTTATTGAGGCGGCTGCGAAAACTGCCTACAACTCCCGGGCTTATTTTGAGCGTCAGGCATCCAAGAAACGTGTAACCGCATGGTTTTTTATGAATATGAACAAATTCCAGACAATACACTTTTTTCTTTCATTTTAATAGTTATTTTTAAAAAAACAGACACTTCTATGAAAAATACAATAAACTGTTTGAGCAATCAATACTAACTCACTCATCGGACTTGGGGAACGGATTGTATTGTTAACTCCATTAAAAAAAAAAAGCGCTGGTCTTAACTTTTCCTTTCAAAGGAGAGGAAAAATCTCATTAAAAGCAAAAAGTAGACTTGCGGGACAGAAAGTTTCTTTACTTCCCATTTTAAGCAATTCAAACACACGACTGCTCTTATTCTCCTTAAATGCCACGAAGTTTGACAGGTAGTCTTCAAGCTTAATTTCAGCTCACGCTCCAAAAGGAATGTCAGTTCAAGCTGTCGATATGTCAGCCACATATCATAATTACTTATCCATGAGTTTTCAGTGATGATGAACATGTTTTAGGACTCTCTCTCTCTCGACTCTCTCTCTCTCTCTCTCTCTCTCTCTCTCTCTCTCTCTCTTATGGCACTACGTTAACAGACAACTAGAAAAGATACGGGATGCCTGCTTCAAACTTAAAAATAACATAAGGATTGCTAAAAAAAATATTCAAAATAATGACAACCGTCAAAAAACATTATGCGTAGGAGTGAACATAGCAACTCATACTAAAAATATAATTATGACTACTGACATTGCACATATTTACCTAACACAACTAAAAAATATCAATACCGTCTCCACATGTTTTTGTAATCCCTTGGTTTATCTCTTTCTCCTCCTCTAAGTCAACCGGCACTTATTATCTTTCAGCCGGGTAACTGGCTCTTTTCTCCTTCACCCGCAGTGGGCAGCTATATGGAAGCTGGGGTACAAGAACGAAACAGATTGATGAAGTATAAATATCATATGAGCACTGTAGAATCTGTTTTAGATTTCGTCTAACTACTATCTGGATTTACAATTGGCGAGCAGCGAAAACTAGTTACTCACACAACGTGTTAAATGTGTTTATTTAAAAAAAAAAACACTTGCAAGAATATTTGCAATTACCTTAAATAAAAAAACACATCTAATGGATTGCTCGTCGTCTGAGATCTTAGATCGCTTTAACGAAAATTTGTAAAAGGAACTGCAAAAGTAAAAAATGGCAAATGACCTTCACTGCCTCTATAATGCAAACAGTTCACTTTGACATTGATATTTCTTGTAAGAAGAAAAACATAAACAATGATTTTTAAAACATTTAATAAGTGAAAAACGAACAATACCCTTAACACTTATAGAAAAAATGGACTCATAGGTCCGAGTCCTTTACTGACTTCAAGAAAAATGGTGCTCTCTGGAACACAGCTTTCTTGAGCTTTTAGATGATATGAACTCAAGCATCATATCAAAACATTGGAAACTGTTAAAAAAAAAAAGTCAATGCTATAAAACAACCTTCTTTTCTCTTACTGCATATACAGAAAACCACAGGAGGTCGATTGCTTTCGCTAAGCTACAAGAAATAAAGAGAATGAGAAGCGAATGTTATAAGAATGGTGCAAACAATCATGAATACTGATAGATCCAAAAAGCGCCCCTACGCTGAAACTATCCCGCCCATCCCCTTCTCAACAGTCATCTTATGGCGGTAAGGAAAACAAACTCTCCTGGCTCAGCGAAGGCTGGGAGGGGGGCGTGGGTGGTAGCCATCCCGTCCCCCACCCGAACTCAACAAATCTTAGAGTGGTAGGGGAAACGAATGCCTGCCTGAGGAGGAGGGGTTGAGGGCAATGCCCCCCGTTTTCGGCGGAAGCCAGAGCATCATCCCGGAGCAGCCTGAGAGTTGTCTGGGCCAAGTGGCTCCCTTGTTAATGTTATTTCTATGCAAATTCCGCGCTGAGGACCCCACCGCGAGATATGAAACATTTCCTTAGTTAATTATGCGACGTCCAGGCCACTTGCGAGACGATGGATTTCCTGGTCTTTGTATTTAGACATGAATACATTTCGGAAGTGTCACTGCGCAAGGTGTACGCACAAACAAACGAACGCATAAATGGCAGAAATCATATGAAGATTAGGGAGGAGAGGTGTTCAGTGCTGTCTTCTTGGAGATATTCAGCTGCATGATAAAAAATAAAAAAACAACTCGGTTAAGATCTTTATAAACAGTTAGTTGCCACCTTCACGACATTGTCACTAAAAGAAAAATGAATAAAGAATCAGATATCAACACCAAACAAGAGCAATAACTTCGAGCAATAACTTCGAAGGTGTAAGTGTCTTCTAGCTGCTCATGGAGATGCTTTAAATATTCACAAAGCATTAAAAGTCTTTGAATTCCAAAAACAGTATTTTGGGAACGCGTTAATAACCATCAGAATAACAAACAACCCAATGTTTTATTTATTTTCATTTAAGTGACAAATCACACATAATGATCCCCGTCATTCATAGGAATCAAAATCAACACGATACATCTTGTGCCACCCCAAGAATTCGATTACACCCGTGTTTCTGAAACTGACACGAAGAACTGATAAAATACAAGCAAAGGACAATTAGAGATAAAAAACGGAATCAGAACAAGTTAGTTTAGGCAGATATACGAAAACATACTAATGTATACTGAGTGCTGCCTAAATATCTCCATGTTGAAGGCATGTACGTACAGTCATGCTCTAATCTGACGCAACATGACTCTTTTCGTATCGTCCAAAGTCTCGGACTCAATGTAACGGTTGCTGAGTAGTGTTACAATTTGTTTCTATTTTCAAAGTCATACGTGTCGACCAGTTTAAGAGTTTACAGCTAACACAGATTACGTAATCCATAATCTGTGACATGGTGTGATAAGGTTAGCATTCTCGTCAATGTCGGCACATTTAACTTGCTTCTCGGAGTGATCTTCGTAAATACCTCTACAATATATGATATTAGACCTAATAATCTTAACAGTCATAACAAGAATTTCAACATAGGAATAGAAATTACAACAAAGTTTTCTTTGAATTTTGAAGTTTTAGGCTGTGTTCAAGCTTCCAGTATGTTACATAATGATTTATAGGCCTAACAAAGATCACCTAAGGTTTTATTAGATGTATTCTCGTTTACAGAAGGATTTGCTTTTAGAGATCACTTGTTCTTTGAAGAATAAAAGATGGTGACTTTAAATAATGTAGAGAAGATAGCTAATAATCTAAAAATTTATTAGTAATAACGCCAAGGATTATGCAACCCCTTTTTTTTTTTTTTTGATGGACGGAGAATGCTATTTTCTCGAAAGTCCTTCCGTTATTTTGGTGTAGCATTGATGCATTCATATGCTAACTTGAAGTGGAAAAATGTATAGATAACCTCATATGCTTTCTGGCCAGGAACTCTTATATAGAAAAATGTGATTGCTAAGTGCAATGTATTTCTAAGAAGAAAAGAGAACTAACATGCCTAAGTTTAGGAACAAAATCTTGAGGTCGACAAAAATGTAACTGCATGACTATTTAAAATTTGATGGTTGCTGAACCGGAGCATCAATATGCAGAAAATGTGTCTCGATGTAGAACTTCCAGTTCCAGAGGTTCTTTACTCCTCACACCGTTCGATTGAAGAACAGTCTCCCTGACGATGTCGTGCAATTGGAACTTCACGAGTTCAAGCGCAGATCCAAAGCATCACTACCTTAATACGATTCTTGCATGTTAATACATTTTCATCTATTTATTTATTTATTAAGTTACTTTTCCTTTTTTAATAAGCGAGATCTCTACCTTATGAATTTTCCTTCACCTCCTCCTAATTCTTCTAATCGAACACCATATATACTTTGGAAGCTTGAATTTCAAGTCAAAGGCCCCTGTGGGCTTGTTCCATAGAATGGGGTTCATCTGAATAATTAATAATAATGATAATAGTAATAATAATATTTGAAAGTTTTCAAGAACCTGCACACGAATGCGCCAAGAGCGATTAAATCTCAGTTAGTAAAGAAATAAAACGATTACCGCAGAGGAAGACAAGATGAAACTCAAGATAACCAAACGGAATTCAAATGAATGAGTGTTCGTGACCACGCTTGGACCGCATTAAACACTCTTGGACATAGCAGGACCTGGGCATAGGGTTTCTACACAGCAGCGCTCCTGAGCGCACTCGAAAAGAAGCGGAAGAGCGCACAGGCCTTTTCTACCATGAGGCCATCTCAGAGACTCATGTGACGGCCACAGAGGCTTTTTCGCTAATCTGCCCTGATAATCTAGGCCTACCGAGTCCTCCTCACGTAGACTTTCTCCGGCGGCTCCCGGCAGAAATAATATCGGAGGATCAAACATTTTCAGGAGACAAAGAAGTGAATATATTGCAGCTACAGAAAAGAAGAATACACAAAGAGTAACGGAATAACAAATCAGGTAAGAAAAAACAGAATAACAGAGTTACAGATCAGTTTAAATTGAGTAAAAAAGATATAGAGCAGATAAGAAAAAGCGCGCATGCGCACCAACGTTCAATAAGGTTCTATAACAGAAAGACAGGCACATTAATTTAAGATTCAAGACTTAAACTGCTGTAATGTTTACTATTCGCTTTCCAGAAGTCCACTGACCATTGTAAAAATGGAGGGCATTCGCGGCACTCGGGCACTCCATGTTACATCAGTGAATAATTGGCTCAAGAAGGACACTTTAAAGTCGTAGTTTTGAATTCACGATAAAACTATTCACGATTACAGCCGTAATTTACCCAAGAAGTTTTTTATCCATCAAATTCAATGAATCGCGTTTTACACATATACACAAATACTTATATATACATACATACAATTACTGGCTAAAGATGATAAAAATGTTACCTTATGTTAGTAAACTGAAAGAATGAATATGTATGCATCAAGACGAGTGGGTGCGTTTTCTTTTTTCTATATTTGTGTGCTTATCTACTGGTCTCAGATTGTATCTCAGCCGGGGGAGTGAGAACGATTCAATACACTGTGTGCGTATCTCGACATGTGTGTATGTGC
>NC_087213.1:79417618-79422618 GCF_015104395.2 Macrobrachium nipponense | reverse complement strand
GTCTCTTGTAGTTAGACGACTGCGGTGGGCGCAGACGGCCTTCGATAAAAGTACCCGATAAAAGTACCGGGCTAACAACCTTATCCCTAAGACTCGATATGAATGGGAATACTAACATTTTATGATATACATACATATATCATATATATATATATTTTATGTGTGTGTGTGTATGAATAAATAGATAATTGTGTGTACATACGTACACGCGCGTATTCATATAAAAACCACTAACATATAGGAGGGAACACGAGTTAACAGTGGTCAGACTATAAAGGTGATCTGACAAACTAAATCCTAATGAAGACAACTGTTGACATGCAACCATTACAGAGTAAGAGAGTGCGAGAGAGAGATAAGAGGTCACCCTACACAAAGCAATGGGCAAAACAAAATTCTCTGTTTTGTTTTGCACAGCTAAATACTCATATTTAGTAAAAGGGAAATCCTCTGTCTGTCTGTCTGTCTGTCTCTCTCTCTCTATCTCCCATATACATACATACACACACACCACACACACACACATGTATATATATATATATATATATATATATATATATATATATATATATATATATATATATATATCACCTGTATTTGCAGTAGTAATTTAAGTACAAGGGTTAACTTCCGAACTGAGAATGACATACATCACAGAAGGCATGAAGACCCACTCCGTGATAAGGACGGATATGAAGCAGGTCAAGGCAGGAGAGCTAAGCTAGTGTCGCATATCATACTTCGATGAAGAAAAAGTAGGGGGTGAGACAAGAAGAAGAAAAAGAAGAAGCAGAAGAGGAGAAATAGTGATGGGAATTGATGGGAGGAAGGAGGTGGCGTGGTGGGAGACGGGAGGTGCCGGTGGGGGGAGAGTAGGATTGTCTGAAGGGGTGGGGGGGAGGAGGGTGGCGGTGGTGGTACATCTCGTAGCTTGAGTGACAGTTGGAGGGGTCCTGTGGGGTCTGGTCTGTTCCCCCCGGCGGGGGCACATATGAATAGGACGTAATGAGTAAAATGTGTTCATCATGGCTGGGGCGCAAGGTCATGAAGGCGTAAGCCGACGAGGAAACGAGCGGGTTGCGTCTTTAAGTCCGAGCGCCACAAGGGCTGGGAGTCCAAACAGCGTGAGGCAAGGATTGGATTATTTAATTTGACATCAATCATTGGCATTGGCCGCCAGCAAGACCGACTCCGAGGTGGGGGCGGCGTCCGATCTTGGCCCTTACGCCTACTACACTACGGGCGGCGGGACTGGCTAACGAGCCCGCTTGCCCCGTCCCACAGCAAGTAAGGACACACAGTAGCCCGGCCCCTGGGGTGGACAGCCCCGCACCCCTGGGGCGCCTCCAGTGTCCACCATGGCTGCGGCCACCCTTACCTGACACATGCTACCTGTGCTCCTATTCGAGTCTTACACGTGTCATGTGTTCGGAGCGAAATTAACCTCAGAATGCCTGACAACATCGTTGCCCTTCACTATTTAACGGCATCTGCAAATTCATGATTACGCTATTCACTTTTCTAATCCGACTCTCGCCAGACTTTGAAACGTCGCTCTAAGTTAAAAACTTGTGTGAATCTAGCAGGGAGTCCTCCTCCTTGCGCTATAATATTTCCTCCTGCAACAACAAGTGTTCTTTCCTTCGGGGTCATCACATGGATGAAACTGAAGTGACGTGCAAAAAAGGCTCATTTTTTATCATTAGATTATTAGATGCTTCATCAATTCAACCTAATCTGATCCAGTCCTCCGAACTTATGTTCTGACCAAACTTTGTTTTTATACGAAACTAAATCCTGAGGCGTCGCCTTTATATTGTTGTGTTTACATATATTTGCGTCTGTATAGTTACAAATTCCACGCATAAAAAAGGCGCATTGTATATGAAGACCTAAAGAACCAAGAATCTTCACTGGAAATGTCTTTTAACATCAGTCAATACGTTAACTCCAGTAAATGATGACGGGTTACTATTTCTACTCTAACATTACAAGTTACACCGATATACTACCCGGTGTGAATGTTTTATAATTCATAAGTACGACGTAAATGTATCTTCATACAAACATAATCAAGTTAGACTCCCTAAAGCAACATAAACAACAAAAACATCACCAACAACAACAACAACAACAACAATAATAATAATAATAATAATAATAATAATAATAATAATAATAATAATAATAGTAATAATAATAATAATACCCTTTAACTGAAAACTAATTTTCTAAGTGTTCAGAGGAAAGGCGTCATGCAAAGGAAAACACACGCAATAATAAGAGAGAGAGAGAGAGAGAGAGAGAGAGAGAGAGAGAGAGAGAGATTAACTACCCATTAACATCAAACGCAGTCTAAGGCCAAATCAAAGGATTTTTAGGCTTTTGGTGTTACGCAAATCTTAGAACGCACTCGCTCTTCTCGAAAGGCAAGGCGGGTCGAAGTCAAAGCTCACCACACCGCACCAAAGAGTAAAAGGGTAAATACAACAATGCAACACAGTAACAGGAACAGCGAGAAAAACAGTGTAGTGGCATAAACAACAACATTAAAGAACAGTTAATACGAGGCAGACCATACGGGAATGGGTAGCGGAGAATGGACCAGTTTCCTCTAAGGACCGAATGGCCTCAATTGACCTAACCAGGGAATTAGGAGCGTCGCAGTTAGTAGATTGTGGAGAGTCGCTGCTAAGACAGAATAAATTTTCAAAGATCCAAACTGTCAAGTTCATCTGTTCACAAATATTGTTTAATATATAATTCACTTTACTCTCAAGAGGAATCATAATTGATAAGTACTTCGTCCCCGCCATGATTCGGAACGTCCCCAGGTTTAAGGCCAACGATAGGAAGTAACTTATCGCATATATATATTATATGGATATATAATATATATATATATATATATATATATATATATATATATATATATATTAAGTTATATCACATTTCCGTGATTCATATACATATATCGAGCTACAATGTCCTTTAATATCTAATTCGCTCTACCTCAGAATTAATATATTTTCATATATGCTTAACCGAAGGGGAATTTTTTCTCGATAATAGACTTGCCTGGACCTGGGCGCGAACCCATGGAGCCTTTCAAATCCAGGAACGTCAGTGAAGCTTTTACCTACTACACCACCGCAAGAGGCTCTTGCGGTGGTGTAGTAGGTAAAAGCTTCACTGACGTTCCTGGATTTGAAAGGCTCCAATGGGTTCGCGCCCAGGTCCAAGCAAGTCTATTATCGAGAAAAAATTCCCCTTCGGTTAAGCATATATGAAAATATATTAATTCCGAGGTAGAGCGAATTAGATATTAAAGGACATTGTAGCTCGATTCATTATATATATATATATATATATATATATATATATAATATATATATATATATATATATATATATATATATATATATATATATATATATATATATATGCACTGAATGAAATGCAAACGCTGATCTCACATTCTGTCACCGTTATAATCATCGTGGGAATGGACAAACATGAATAATACAATATAAATTCAGACATACATATGCAAAATCTTCTGAAAGTTTCCCAAGTAAAATAGCGGTTTTATGAAAGAAATGGCTTCATGTTCTGCAGAGAATAACGCAGGTGTTTTTTAAATGATTCTAATAAGCAATTGCAAGATATCGAGATAAACGATACTGACGTTCGCACGTAAGTTGACAAGGCAAGGATTGTACGATGACAGTTCTACAATTAATCAGCAAAAGAAGACGACTTTAGCATAATGAAAGAAAGCAGCGATCCCTTTTTTCCGAAAGGGTTTAATTCGCACTTAAAAAATCGAAAGCGTATCTAAGTCATTCCACCTGAGATCCAGATATCCCTTGGTAAGATGTATGAATGAAGGAGAGAATGAATGGAGAGCCATTCTGCTCCCCCTGGAAGAAAATAAGCTTGACGCTTTCAAAAGACTTCAAAAGACACGTCACAATACTACAGCAGGAAGTGTACACCTTGATCTCCGTTCTTATCTTTGGCACTCGCACGATCATGACGTCAAAGGAAACGTCTTGGCAACCTGTACATACTTGTACATCTTAATCCCGGAGATGGATCTTCGACTCATGTGCACCTTTTACAGTTAAGAGTTAGAAACGGGACGTAGTAACGTGAACGGCTTTCCTTGGTTACTATTGAAAACTCCGTCACACTTCCATTGGGCATTTTCATTCTTCGCAAGTCATTAAAATTTGTCTTTGTTGTCAGTCATTTCCCATCCGAACAAAAAAAAAAAATCTTATAAGCATGCTATGGAAAATAATCTGTCAATTTGATGAAATAATCTGCAGATAGTCAACAACGACAGCTGGAAGACTGGAAAAAAGGACACAGTGCAAAAGGCTTCATCTGAAAGCTCTTTAATTCAGAGGGAACGGAACTAAGTGTGAGCACAAATGCAGATCTAACGACCTTATTGTTCATATTTCAGGTGGTATTCTATGCAGAACCAGAGGTAAATGACAATCATATGACACGTAGTACATTTATAATCACATTTGTACACCGATTTGTTTTAGTTTACAAGATTCTGATTTTCTACGGCAGTGTAAAACACAAACTATAATTACTTTTCAATCTGTGACAAGAGCAGCAAAAACTACAAAACTTAGATGAAGTTTTGGACTGGAATGGAGAATTCATAATTGCTGGTATTTTTGCAGAGTAAGAATGATAAACCAACACCCTCTCTCTCTCTCTCTCTCTCTCTCTCTCTCTCTCTCTCTCTCTCTCTCTCTCTCTCTCTCAGAAATACACTTGCAACGAATACTACACAGAGATACCCAGACACACGATCTGTAAACAGTTCACATTTGTAAATTGGCATACTTTATAGAAAGAAATGAAAATATCTTCACCTAAATTGTCTTCGACAAAAGATCTTGGCTAAGGAAAAATCAGTCAGTTAACCTTATCGATGACGGATTCCTATATGTTTACATAACAAGCATCGCAGA
>NC_087213.1:79377618-79407618 GCF_015104395.2 Macrobrachium nipponense | reverse complement strand
TCTGGTGACTTATTGCTGATATATATATATATATATATTATATATATATATATATATATATATATATATATATATATATATATATATAAAACATGTGAGTATACACACGCACACATTCTTGAATGAATGGAAATATAAAAATATAAAAATAAAAAAAATAAAATAACTAAAAAAACTGATCGCAAAATGAAACACCAATTATGACTTAAAATGAAGTCATCTTTTCCATCTTTTAGTGATAAGAGTTTTTCAAATTCCACCCAGTAACAATGCTGTATTTGTAAACGGGTGTGTACGTCATAATAAAAAGTTTTCAGCCTCAACCCTCAATAAGATTAGATTTGCAAGCTCATTGATGCTTTAAGAGCTATGTAATTAAATTTCAAACGACCCCACCAACATTTAAACTTCATACACTTACTGAAGGGATTAGCGTATCTTTGCATCAAAATTATCTACACAATTAAAAGACAGGAAAACATGGAATTTACATAATAATAATGAGGGTTGTGATGATGACGATGATGAAGATGACTGAAATACAAGACACTGCTTAAAACACGTGAGCGTGCTATGGATGAAGCGCAAAGCTATATCGCAAAAACCCAAAGACCGCCGAAAACTAAAGCAAAGGAGAAAACTACAGGAAAACAGATTTCCCGATCAGAAAAAGTGTTTGACACGAGAAATAAGAAATCAACAAGTAAACCTGTATTGCAGGACCACCAACCCAAGACTTGGCAAACAGGAGGCCAGGCCACGTTCAGTGCCCCACCAAAGAGTCAGGGGCAACATCTGTCTTGAGCAAATGTTCAAAGGCGCCTTACTAATTCACCAAATATAAACGAGAAATTTCGCAAGTGACAGCCCACTGCCTGCAACAGGCCCTCGTCCATATACCAAAAGCCGACAAAACATATTCAGGTTCAGCCGAACATAATAACGCGCCGAACATCGCCAATGTACCTTACTTTTTCTATGGAAAAGCTTAATGATATAATTTTAACCATTCCCAATAGCTGCTCCGTAGAGAAGACCGATCCCTTTTAGCAGTCTTCGATTCTACTGAAAGAGAAGTCTCATTCCCAGAAAAACCTCTGCTAAAGGTTTGAATGCAGCGATGGCAATCCGGTTTGAACAAAGAGACTTTAGGGATCTCGCTTTCAAGATCCGATCGCTACAGAAACTTTCCCAAGCAAATGGCATCTGGCATTGAGCTCCCGTACATACCCAAAAGGCGCACAACAAATCAAACATCGAAGCTCTTTGATGCAACTCCGACGGTGGGTATGTTGCTTTTCCTTTGACAGACGCAATCGGTCAACTAAGATAACCCCTATTCTTACTGTATATCTCCTCTCTTCACTTCTCGGGGATTCGAGATAAGATCTACTTCGATTCTTCTTCTTCTCTAACTTCTCACTCTCACAATTCGGAAATTAAAGCCTCCTTGTACATAAGCAAGACTCTCACAAAAGTAAGGCCTCCCTCTCTCTCTCTCTCTCTCTCTCTCTCTCTCATTTACATGCAATACTGATATGATACTTCCATCATCTCAAAGTATGTTGTGTTTGCTAATAACAAAATGAAAAACGAACAAATTTAAACCCGGCTGTTTTCGGATTTTACTTGTTTAAAACTAACAAGGGACTTAGGAAAATATGAGAGAGAAAGAGAGAAAACCACGCCAAAGAGCTCATCTGTTTTCGGATTTTACTTATTTAAAATTAACAAGGGACTTAGGAAAATATGAGAGAGAGAGAGAGAGAGAGAGAGAGAGAGAGAGAGAGAGAGAGAGAGAGAGCAATCTTATTTTCGCCAATTTGTTTCCCTGCCAGAAGTAATGATAATCGAAAGGTTCCATCCAGCGCCAACATTATAGATACTTGAAGACCTATTAGGGCAAAACACCTCTGAAAAGCTTCAAGAACCACCTACCGATCTCTCTCTCTCTCTCTCTCTCTCTCTCTCTCTCTCTTTCTCTCTCTCTCTCTCTCTCTCTCTCTCTCTCTCCTTCACAAATATACCTCTGCTAACCCGATCCCACAACACCCCGCTTTGCCACCATCTTCAGGTACTCGACTCATTGATAGAGTCTGTGTCAAGGCGAAGGTATTGAGAAAACTCACTATGCCACCACCGAGCGAAAGAGCTTATTAAGTATTCACTCTCCAATTACGCAGGAGAAACACCGCATTGACATTGGTAATTTTTCAGCCGGAAATTTTAATTAACCAACGTTGCCCATGGTGACTGGGAAGCCACTCCTTTCATCCGTGTCGTCGCCTCTCTCTCTCTCTCTCTCTCTCTCTCTCTCTCTCTGTGGTTCGATGATGATAATGATAGAAATGAGGAAGGTAAATAGGATCTTTATGATGAGCGGTATAATATAGCCTTTATTAAAAAGAGCCTATTCAAATATGACTGTCGTGGAGCACCGAGACTATTTATTACGCCCTGTAGGGACAAAACTTCGATCACTGTGGAGCACCGAGGAATCGGAAACAAAGGCAGCAGCATAGCAAAAATACTAACACACCTCATGATACAGAACACACCTCTAGTCCTCTTTAGCAACACTATTAACCTGCGAGTCCCTTCAAGTGTTTTCCATCCCTGGCACACGCTTTCCCCCCCCCCCACCCCCACCCCCTACCCCCTCCTCCCCTCTCCTCCGTCGCGACGAACCCTTCTGAAACCCAACATGAAATTTCTGTCCATGATTTTTTTTCTTTGCCTCGATATGAGAGGTGAGAAGTGATCACACTACGCCCTCTATCGCTTCCATCTCATTCACTTCGATCCATACTAATGATTCCCAAGCGAACGGCAGAGAGAGAGAGAGAGAGAGAGAGAGAGAGAGAGGGAGGAGGACGTAACCAAATTACATATTCAATGACGATGATCAGAAACGAAGTCTTTGCTACAAACGAAATGTTCTTCAATTACTATTTCATTCTTGTTCCTCCTTCTTCCCGAAACGGCAAACAAATAAGAAAGGAAAACTTCAAGAAACAAAAATGTACAACATAAAAGCCAAAACGAACTTCAACGAAATGGAGAGCGAATACCATTAGGAAAACTCTCTCTCTCTCTCTCTCTCTCTCTCTCTCTCTCTCTCAGATTAATCTATGGCTTCATTCCCAATTCAATTATAGGGAAAGCTGGGAGGCAAGTATTGTCCCGATTCTGTTTAGGACCCGCCGTTGCCATTTTAATTACACAGAAGAAGTTCTTCGCAGCCCTCCGGTTAGCAATGAGATATAATATAATATTAATATAATAAAGGTTGAAGACCTCAGGGGCTGCTTGTGCGATATCTCTCTCTATCTCACTTCCATACTTATTCATTTCAGGTCAAAAGGGAAACGGTCTCTGGGATGGAAATGTGCTCTCGTATACTTAAATAAACTGCGGTCGGGAGATTTCGTTGCCCCGGATATGACTGTTGGTATGCGAAAGGGAATTCTATTTATTGCCTTCTTCCTAAGAAAGGAACCTACTGTGCCGGGGGTAACTAGCGAGAGCGCGCAAGCCCGTTCGACCTCTTCGCATCTCTTTCCGGATTTTGTTTACGCAATCAGGATTTTCATCGTGCGATCTGTTGGCCACTCAAAGATTTTAATATGGACGGAATAAAATAAGATACGATCTCATTCAACATGTTAGCTTCGGTGAAAAGTATAGTACTTACCTGACCTCTTAATACATACGTATTCCTTATGCAACCTATGAAATAATCGCTTCTCTAAATTAGCAGAATCTCATAGGAGTTGAATTATTTTCCATACAAAAGACGCTAAATGCGAATAAAACTGAATTTTCTAACTGTGACATTATTATCAATTATTGTAAATGCTCGAAGTCCAATACTGCTTGTATGAGATTTATGAGTAAATTGAAATTTGAAGGAATGTTTAAAGGATCAATTCTGCCTCCGCATGAAAAAGTTAGAAAATACAGCTTTTGAATCTGCATAACTTTCACTACCTTAATTATAAAATGCCAACATTTTTGCTTCTCCTGGTTCTTTAATGTCAAACACTTACGTAATACGGAAATCCACAAGAAATGGCATTTTTTTCTGGGACGTATTACAATATAATGAACTTAATCATCAACCAAAGAAGTTACTGATGACAATGACAAAGCGAGAGCTGTGAGACTTTTGTCACTTTATTTACACTAGAACTATCATTATTAGAATCTGCAAAAGTGCCAGCGTCGACGACATATGTAAAAAGGACCCTTCAATGTCTGAGTTTGGAACAACCTTTTAATCAAATTTAAAAGGACACAACAAGTAATCAGTCCCTAGTGTTCCTCTGATTAACACAATATTATGTTTGTTTTTCTCAGGTTCAATGGCTACCCAGTTCCGTGCATTGTTTCAGAGTCTCTATCATATAATCAACTTCATTGGCTAATATATGCATACATACATACAAACATACTGACCAACAGAGAGAGTATGTAATCATTTAGCCATGAGCCCCTTATGGAGCGGGTGACGCCGAACCCTACTTAGGGGTTTTCAGCAAGTCTTTAGTGGTGAGGATGCAAGTTCTGGGCTCTTTTTCATGATTCCAGTGGAAGTCTGGTTGAATGAGATCGAACTCGGTCCCCTAAATCGTCACCCAAGCACTGTCTGACTGTCTTATGTTTGTGCATAGGATGATTAATGTAAAAAGTGAACAGTAAGTAACACTAATTTTCAATCTCGTTCAATTTTACGACGATTCCTTAAAATAAAATTTCATGTCATTAAATATGAGTTAACACGGCAAGTTCATTTCTCCCAGTTTTACCAAAGGCCACTTCTATGTATTCCTGTCCTTGGAGGCTGCATGTAAATTGATTTTAAGTAAGAAGTGCTCTGTCGATAGAAGTGACGAAGTAACAAACAAGTAAAATATGCGCCGAAGAAACAAGTTCTCTGTACAATGTATAATGAAGGCTACCGAAAATAGATCCATCTTTCGGTGGTCTCGGTATGATGATGTATGAGCCGTGGCTCATGAAATTTTAACCAAGGCCCGGTGGTGGCCTTACCTGTACCGTTGGCAGACGCACGATTATGGCTAACTTTAACCTTAAATTAGACAAAAACTACTGAGGCCAGAGGGCTGCAATTTGGTCTGTCTGATGATTGGAGGGTGGAGAATCAACATACCAAATTGCAGCTCTCCAGCCGCAGTAGTTTTTAAGATCTGAGGGCGGACAGAAAAAATGCGGACGGACAGGCAAAGCCATCTGAATAGTTTTCTTTTATAGAAAACTAAAAACTGAAGTTATAACTACTAAAAAATAAAAGCACAATCGAGTCATTCTAGAAATAAAGAAATGGACTTTCACAGTTCAGATTTTTGTAATCATCACCCCAAGGCGTGTTTACGAAAACCAAAAGAAACACAGTAAAATGCGCAGAATGAACCGGAGATTAATCCTCCCTGTGTCACCTTGCATTTCTTTCGAAGTGGAAAAGAAACGGTAAATGAGCAAAGGACAAGCTAAACATTCAATAATTATCATACCACATGACCTTTACAAGGCCTCTCTAATCCTTGCCTTTTTTTTTAACACTTCACCTCCCTCTTCTAAGGGACCCCTATATACCTCAGACCCAACAACCCCCTTTTCTTTAACTAGTGGCCTCTTGTGCCGTCCCTACCTAGCCACCACGTGCCATATCGTGGTTAGTCGGACAACTACTCGTGGTAATGATCCAATTAGAGAAGAAGCCGACGGAGGTGGAGGCTCGAGCGTGACCTATCAAGGAGTATCTTAGAGACGCCCAGATACCACCCTTTCCCTGATACATACCTTCCTTTCTCTCACGAAGGACTAATCTAGGACTTCTCACCCGGAGGGCTGTCGTGACAGGAATTTTCATCCACTTGGTACATCTACAACCATTCGGCATTTTCGATAAGTCAATGAATTTATTTCATTTTCAAACATCAGCCCATGTTGCCACATTAGAGTACAATATTACATGTTAGCGCCAAAAGGATGTACACATAACTTTCATAAAAATTCGGTGCTTTCCTTAGATCTTCTGCATTCCCAGTCTTTCGGTTTATGTTCTACGGAAAAATGAACATAATAAATTATGCCGATTTTAATGAGTAACGAAGTTGAATAACTAATTCAATTGATAATTTCGCCAAATTAAAAATGAAACTGAACTAGAATTTTTCTGTTGCTAACTATAGACGCACGCATTATATGCTTAATCAATGGGAAAAATTAATTGTTATATATATATATATATATATATATATATATATATATATATATATATATATATATATACTATAATGTGTGTGTGTGTATATACATATACATATAAAAAGTGACTAATAGATTCTACACACACAAACATATATATATATATATATATATATATATATATATATATCATATAGATATATATATATCTATATATATATAGATAGATAGATAGATAGATAGGAGATAGATATAATCTACTGGTCGCTTTTTTTTTTTCTTACGTGTAATATAATAGATATATATATCTATATATATAGATATATATATATATATATATATATATATATATATATATATATAATATATATATATAGATATATATATATATATATATATATATCTATATTATATATATATATATATATATTCATCACATCACCGTGATTCAAATGTATAGATTAAGCTACAAATGTCCTATGTCCTTTATCATCCAATTCGCTTTTCCTCGGAATTAATATATTTTCATATATGTTAACTAAAGGGGAATTTTATAGTTGATAATAATTTGTCCTCTCGTGGATTCGAAGCAGCGCATAGATTATACCTTACTTGTTGGCCCAGTCGGTAACTTCACTGAAGCCCTGATTTCTCTTCTGTGCGCCGGTTCGAATCCACGAGAGGACGAAATTATCAACTAAAAAAAAATTCTTTTTGATTATGCATATATACGTGTGTTCATTGTTCGATATGGAATTATTCGAATTCAGATTCATTTTTATTTTAGCCATTTTCATAATCAGTTTGAATGAGTACAAAATATGGCTATGATAAAAGTATATATACAATATCAAAATCACAGAAATACAATAAGAGTCTAAAATTTAAGACAGCCTACAATTTAAAAATCGAGGACATGATGATATAAAACATTTATATCCTGTACAAGGGAAATAAACTACATCCAGGTTTAATCTAATTAGTCTAGATCCTCAGCTCTTGTTCATTCCATTGGTTTGTCAGTATTCTAGAATCCTCTCTGTTTATGGTCACATTACATAAATTTTTGCAGTGGTCTCTTACGGCTGACCGGAGAAATCTTACCAGTGGTATGAACTGCTTGAACTACTAGAAATTATTTATTCCGATCAGCAACTGGAACATAAATTTATAAACAACTGACGAACAAAGACCAAATTTACGTGTTTCAAATGCAATTTTGAAAATATCGGTTCTGGTATAAAAAAAAATCTTTCCTCTCGAATCGACCAAGAAAGTGCTGTACGTCCACGGACAGCCGCACCACTTGTAAGACCACTTACTTCCACAACAAATGTAACGAGACCATAAACAGAGAATTTTAGAATATTTATAAAATCCAGGAATGAACGAGAGCCAAGGATTCTTGAATCTATATTGAACAGATTAAATAAGCCAGCCTTAAACCTTGATGGCAGTCCATTTCTTTGTACATAAAAATAACATCCTCACTTTTTACATTTTAGATCTTAATTGCATTTTTGCTATTTCAATACAGGTAGAGTAGCGCCGAAACGTTAAAATAACATTATAAAATATGCTTTGTTGCTCTTCATCCTAAAATTCATCAGTATGTATACACACAGACACACACATATATATGTCACATCTCCGAGGATCTGTAAATTACGTTTGCTTTGGCTCTTCCTATTTTTAAAGCAGGCCTAGTTATCCATAGTTATCGGGTTCACAGTCATTCAAGAAACTGTTTTATATTTTCTTTATCGCCTCAGAATTACAGTGCTTTATTTGAAACGACCATTCTCATAAACAAAATCTCTTGACATAATGTTCATTCTGACAGATCAACAGAAACACCACTTTGTTTTATTACTAATACTTTATTCATTGATGCAGCAATAATGCCTAAATATTCGAGTGTTCTTTCTCTATATTCCTGATCCGACGATTTCTGATTGGCTAGTATACGAATCTTAGCACTTACAACTTTAGGTTTCTACACAGTTAATGTAGCATAAGACGAATATCAACACAAGAAAAGGTTTTTGTCAGAGCTGAGCCGGAACAGATAGAATTGGCCGTGGGGAAATCCCTTGTAACTAAAGGGCAATTGCAAAAAGTGTTATGGATGCAAGGAAGGTGAAGAAAGATCTGCTTTAATTTTACCATTCGCCTCCTGTTCACATGTTTTTAATACCACAAAGTGTTGACTTCTTAAGCATTCATTTCCCGACCCGCATCATACTTTTGGACTATCATTATATAACTTGAGGTATAAGCAGCCTAATAAAATTAACTTGTGCATATTCTAAGCGGCACCACTCTCTTTTCATTGGATTTCCTTTTCAGTACATCCTATGTTGTGTCAGAACTGCGAGAGTATACTTCAGCCCTAATACTTTCTTCAAGTTTGGTTATTGCGCGCTCTTTCTCTAGTGTTGTCATACTCTTTCCCTAGTGTTGTCATACAAGTTCCTCCTTGGAATAAATGATTTCTTCCTTCTCCAAGGCACTATCCTGATAGTTCCTGGGCCTATCCTTTGATTAGCAATCCCACAAAAAATTAGGGGAAGCTTTACGTATAAAAATATGAATGCAAAAAGATGCAAATGTGTCTCATTCATTCGCCTGGTATTTAAGACAACAAATATAACATTACGTCTACGGCAGTTTATAAATAAATGATGAGCCTTACAATAGCAATTAAGAACCAGGGATGTCGTAGGCCATGTCTTTAAAAAAAAATCATGTTTACTTCAGGATAGCAGCTCGAATGCCAACCGGCGGGCAGGATATCTTAAGCATATCAAAATAAAAATGTTAGCTGGACCTTCTGGGCAACAAACCAATCCTCCAAATATTCCTTCCATTGAGAAGGTCTCCGCGCGCACAGGCTGTCCCTTAATCAATAATGATATAATTAATCATGATTAATGCGATGACGCAGGGAATCATAAATTTTCATTTTTAATACTTTCAAAACTTTTTGGCAATGAAAAAGATAAATAAGCGTACATTTAATCAGGATAAAAGCGTCATATATGTATACACATATACTATATTCACGGCTGCATCCACGAAACAGGACAATAACATTTCATCGCGACAATAATAAGGAAAGCAAAAGCGTCAACGACAACAGCAGCAACAGCAAGAAAAAACTGAATGGATCGTGCGGTGACAAATGATGTTGACTGACAGTAGGGAGAAGAAAGGTCTATCCAAAAAGGCAATTAAAGTCGATTTCCAATAAACGCCTCAATAAAACCATCGATCCTAAGGCACTGTGCGTCCTAAGAGACAAATGATCATGTCGCTTAATAGACCCTGGACATCTTCCGAGAAGTAAATTTGCAGAAAATTATTCCAAAAAGATCCCGAACAAAATAAATAAAAAATATGAAAATCAAAACACAAGTTTATCAATGGACATTACGAATTAAGTAAAACTATTCTTTATGCTCTATTTTGAATGTATTATAACATCAATGGCAATAGCAGCGTATGCACTATAATATTAATAATAATAACGATAAAAGTACGAGTTCTAGTAAGTAACTGAGAGAGAGAGAGAGAGAGAGAGAGAGAGAGAGAGAGGTGGGGGGGGGGGGGGGGGTCGAGTGGATTGGGCAAAGCCACATCTACATATCTGCTGTCCCAAGGAAGATTTCAATTACGGCTCAATGCTTTGTTTGGATGATGAATTATTATTGTGGTTAATTAGTTGAATGTAGCGAGATGAGGATTATGGAGGCGGGATGTCATTTATCAGGTTTATCGATGAGTCTTTTGTCATTCACATGTGATTGACCTTGCAATTGTATTTGGGAAAGAGAGAAAGAGAAGTTAGGAGAAAATATCATTTTACGTTTTTATTATCTATCATCATTTCCGTAAAAAAGATCTAGAAATCTTGATCTAAGCATTTAGCATGTGAATATCTCTCTCTCTCTCTCTCTCTCTCTCTCTCTCTCTCTCTCTCTCTGGAAGAAAGGAAATACGTTTAGGTGCAGAAATACAGTCCTTACTGCATTCATCTAGCATCCGTTAAAGGATACGTCCTATCGCCTTATACCATCAGACAACAAGTTGGATACAGTTATTGGGTGGATTTTCAAAAATATTTAACCATACCTTCAGAAGTCGAAGTAGGGAACAGACAGAGTAACTTCTAAGAATGCAAACATGATGATAACGTCGTAGATACACATAATGTTTTAGTTCTTAAATAGTTCGCGTTGTCTACTCGCACTCGCACAAAATAAACTGAACTATGTCTTCCGGACGTATGGTTAAAAGTTAAGTATATCTTAGTTTTACCAGACCACTGAGCTGATTAACAGCTCTCCTAGGGCTGGCCCAAAGGATTAAATATTTTTACGTGGGTAGGAACCAACTGGTCACCTAGCAACGGGACCTACAGCTTATTGTGGGATCTGAACCAAACTATCAAGAAATGAATTTCTATCATCAGAAATAAATTCCTCTGATTCCGCGTTGGCCGGACGTATGGTACAGCATTATGCGAGCATAAGTAACGGAAAAAAAGAGAGTGTAGTAAAGGACATTCAACTGATTGACAAGAGCAGTTAGAAAAAAAAGAAAACACAGACGGCAGAACATGTGTCCAATCGCCTATAAGGGAAGGCAAGAGCCACTCGTTGAAATAACTGACTTGCTGTCAACGCCATTGATGGCTAGGTTTGTGTAGGGTCACTAAATGGCCAAAGAGGCCGACACCTGTATCAAAGGGCGTGCAAGAAACGAGAGAGAGAGAGAGAGAGAGAGAGAGAGAGAGAGAGAGAGAGAGAATGTACCAATTCCCATGAATACCTTAGCAAATGTTCAGCCATCGAGAAAGAAAAAAAAGACTATATGTGACAATGGGCAAAGAGAGAGACAAGGCAATATGAGCAGAGCTCAGTCCCAACAAGCTATAAATAGATGAGCATACACACACATGGGGCGAGACTAATAATGGTATTGACGGACAATAATCATTTTGATTTAAGATGAAAAGGACCAATCTTTCTTTCGCCTCGCGATTTTGTCAGAATCATCTCAAACGGACAGGTACACCAAACACGAGGCCAGTTGGCACCATCCAATATTTTTACTCCCTAAACAATGGAATCTAAAGAAGGCAATCACAATGGTAGGTATCGTTCTGATTAGCGAAAAAAACTCTGATATCAGTTTGATGGATACTACAATGCTACATTGTTCGTTAAGCCGTCTGTCAAATTCACTCTTGCTCTCCTTGAGCGCGCAGGCGCATTCACGTCTTTCTCTCCTCTGAAGTTCACGGGCAATCATACTCTACCCCTCGATTGGCATGAACATTTCTCTTTTTGTCTTCAGTCTTTCATCCAAAAGGACATCGTTCTCGCTATAAAGAGATGCGTGAACGCACACATTCAACGCCCCTCGCCCCCACCCCCCGGTACCCCGACAAATAAAATGGTTTGATACTTGCAAGACTTTCAGCTATACAAATTTCAATGATTTTAAAATGATTATCATAACCATTAAAATTATCATCGTAGAAAACAATAAATCGTTTCCAAGTTTGGACTGGAGATGGATACCCTGCAAAGGTCCCTTGCACCGACAGCGTCCTTTTTCGTCTTAGTGCCCCTGGGATAATTGGTAATGGTCTCGCACTCTGTGTGCCTTTTCGTTCCCAGGTAATCAGTGACTTCAGAAGTAAATGCTCCAATTATTCTTTTTTCAACCTAAAATCGGAGGTACTATGATTAGCTTATGTTAAATAGTTAAATTTAGGCACGGGAGGCTACAAGTGATTTACCATTATCCTTATCTCGCCAACTAGCACATATCAATCAATCATTCGACTATATTTGGGTGAAAGGGCACGAGAGAGAGAGAGAGAGAGAGAGAGAGAGAGAGAGAGAGAGAGAGAGAGAGAGAGAGAGAGCGCACGATGTTTGACCACATCTTTGAAGTGGTAGCTCTATCTTTATAGAGCAAACTAACAGTTGAAGTGGAAGCTCTGTTTTTATGGAGCAAACTATCAGTTGAAGTGGTAGCTCTGTTTTTATGGAGCAAACTATCAGTTGAAGTGGTAGCTCTGTTTTTATAGAGCAAACTATCAGTTGAAGTGGTAGCTCTGTTTTTATAGAGCAAACTATCAGTTGAAGTGGTAGCTCTGTTTTTATAGAGCAAACTATTAGTTGAAGTGGTAGCTCTGTTTTTATAGAGCAAACTATCAGTTGAAGTGGTAGCTCTATTTCTATACAGCAAACTATCAGTTTTTAAAACAATCCCAAAGATACGCCGTGAAACGTACAAAAATTCCTTTCAATCATCAATACAAGCACACTAGGCCTAACATATCAACAGTAATACATCGTACTCTATTAAAAGAAATATTCTTTAAAGTTTAATAATAATCAGAATATGCAAATACTACTTAGTGGTAAACTGATAATTTTGGGAGAAAAATCTAAGTGTCATGTGATCTCAAAATATCGAATTATCGTGACATTCCAGAATAAAAAATTGAAAAAGCTCGCCTGGGTGCATACAAACACTTCAGATGTATACTAACATGCATGTATATATCGAAACCTACATGAACATAAAAAAAAATAAAATAACAGCAACAATATATTCACAACCAACAATATTACTTAAACAGAACCATACGATACTAATGATAACCATGAAAGTTGACGTACCAAATTACTTATGCGATTACTTTATGCCTAAATTCATTAAAACGACTACAATTAGATAGTCGTTTTTTAATATGAAATATGGTTGATCACACACACACACACACACACACACACACACACACACACATATATATATATATATATATATATATATATATATATATATATATATATATATATATATATATATATGTGACCATTTGATTTGATTCATAAGAATTTACCCATCCGAATAATGATATAAATTTATCCAGAAAAACTGTTGCACCTCACGCCCCTGACCGTGCCCTGCCACAGAGAATGGTAATGCCAGCGCTTAAGGGCAGCTTACCCTAACCTCGGAATAGACTGGGCCCAAACGCATGCTATTGTGTAAGTGTGTATGTTTATATAAATACACACGCGCATGTACTCACACACACACATATATATATTTAATAGATATATATATATATATATATATATATATAATATAGATATATATTATATACATATATATATATATATATATATCTATATATAATATATATATATATATTATATATCGAGCTACAAATGTCCTTTAATATCTCTTGCGGTGGCGAGGTTGGCTAAGGCTTCACTGCCAATTCTATTATAGCTCAATAAATTCCCCCTCGGTTAAACATATATGAAAATATATTAATTCCGAGGTAGAGCGAATTAGATATTAAAGGACATTTGTAGCTCGATATATGTATATAAATCCCGGTAATGTGATAGACTTATATCTATATATCTATAAATCTATATATATACATATATACATATCTATATACTATACATATATATCTATATATATTTATATATATATAATATATATTATATATATATATATTATATATATATATATAGTAACATTATGCATTATTTTTTCTGGACCCTGTATTAAGATAAGTCCGATTAAAATTGTATGCATGTTTTTGAACTTCCTGACTCTTGGCATCTATCTAATCTCGCATTTCTTTTCTAAGCTCCATAATTAGTTTCTTGTGCTCTACAGCGTTTGGTTTCTTTTTGCTACAATAATCAGTGGATCTCAATGAATCTTAAGCAATAATTTCCTTTTAAACAATTATGAATATATTAGCAATCAATTATCATCATTAATATGCTTATGTTTGAAACAATCTTGCTAACAGAGGTGACATCTTGATTCATCCAGTCTAAAATCTGATTTTGTATTGTATATACCAATTTGCAATAAACTTGAGTACACAAGAGTTTGTTACAAACAACGCAAAGTATCACTACTCGGTTAAATAGCCCAGCCAAAAAAAAAATGAAACATCAGAATTCAGTAAAATAAGATGTGTATCGTGATTTCCAAGTTCATAAATATTCCAAATGGCATATGAAACGAACTTACGAGAGAGAGAGATCCACTCCTTGAAAATGCTGCCATGAAATAAAAAAAGAACCGAAAAAATAACAGGAAGAAGAAAAAAAAAATCAATAAAAATCAGATGGCATTCAAGACAAAGTGTTTTGGGGGGTGATGAATCTGAGGGGACTTCGAGGGTAACATATGAGGGGAAATAACAGGGAGAGGAGAGGAGAGGAGAGGAGAGGGAGGAGCGAGGGAGGGAGGGAAGGAGGAGGCGCAAATGATCATCTCCTTTCCCCTGAGCAGCATCATTGACTCACAGCATCATTTATCTCAAACTCGGAGTGGCATAATGTGATTTGGCGTCGATTACTCCACGCCTGCGGTAATTGTCACTTGTGGGTTTCCGCAAGAAAGAACGAAGGGAAGGGACTGTGGGAAAAAAAAGAAAAAAGAAAAAAAAAAGAGGTATAGCTGAAAGGGAGGAGAGACATTAAAGTATGAGGGAAAGGAACGGGTACGAAGAAGAAGAAAGGAGGAAATAAAGTTAAGAAATAGAAAGAGAGGACCAGTGCCACGCGCAAGAAAGGTTAAGTATAGTCATTTGGGATTAAAATAGACGAAGAGTAAGGAATGACACAAGGGAACGCAGTGAACGTGTTCATACGAAGGGGAAGAAAGAACATTCAGGAACCAAGAGATAAAGACGACTTCTTTACGAGACGTGAAAAAGCTCAGCGCCTTCTTGGAACCATACATTTTCGAAAGCTAAATAACTTGTCAAAATCCAAATCATAGAAGATAACTAAACATTAGGCTTCACAGAAGCTGCTTCATTTAGGAACAACTTAATGAATATGCTAATGAAGCCACACTAATAACAGTATCATGAGTCGGAAGACAGAAATACTAGATGTGGCGGCAGACTACTGAGGAGAGAAGGCACTAAAGCGAAATGGACATAAAATGGAACAGCAAACGACAAACCTTAAAACGTATTTTTGAGAACTAGAAATTCTTATTATTATCTGCATTATAAGAACATACATATTTGATATCTATATCTATCTATCTATCTATCTATCCAACGTGTGAGCATATTTGTGCGTAAAAGTTCGTATGAGAGAGAGAGAGAGAGAGAGAGAGAGAGAGAGAGAGAGAGAGAGAGAGATATCTTTCCTATGGAAAAAGAACCGCCTTCAAGATGATATATATACACTTCCCTGAAGACCTTTTCTATCCGAACACGGGGGGAAATAGATCAATCACAAAAATAAGGTGGAAAATTTCCTGCGAGGAAAGGAAACAAAGCCAAATAAAAGACCACATCCCTTACTCGGCAAAACACATCCACATGTGAGACATCCGATAACGGCAAGTAGAAGGAAAGAAAATACAGTCAAAGGAATTTGTATACAAACGAACCCTTAGCCGATATTATCTTCCAACAGGCATGGCAACTAACACTTCAAACTTCGTCTAATGGTCTCAGAAATAATAATATAAGAGATTATTTTAGCTCCGTGCTATATACGTACACCGAATGAAGGTACAATGGAGACATAAAGAAAAGGATAATAACAGTGGTAAAATCTACCTTAATAATAATAATAATAATAATAATAATAATATAATAATAATAATAATAATAACAATAATAATAATAATAAAAATTTTATTATTATTATTATTGAGAAGGATAATCGAGCAGGTTCTTGAAAGCTCACGTTTTATATTTAATCTTAATATGTATTTACACTCATATCAATGTGGATTTCTTCACCATTATTATTATTATTATTATTATTATTATTATTATTATTATTATTATAGTAGTAGTAGTAGTAGTAGTAGTAGTAGTAGTAGTAGTAGTAGTAGTACATCAGAATTCAAAAGCAACTAAGCAATTCCAAACTGATAAAAAAAAAATCAGCGGGAAAAGGAACAATCAACTTTTTTTTATTTTGTGGCACTTGATTATGGTATTATCTGATGCAAAACGTTGTATGAATTGGTTTTGTGTATATACATATATGCATAAATAGAACAAAAATATTTCAGCAGTATAACGATTATTCGTATTCAACCTGAATTTTAGTTAATTGAGGATGTCTCTAAATAATTGTTTTGTTATGGATTGGTGATTTATTGAGCTGAGAGCAAGCGATGTTAATTTCATTCTGCATCAAAAAATATTACCCTTTCTAAAATTCTTAGCAGATTCTTAGCATTTCGAGAACCTGACGACAACAAATTTTAAATGCGATCACTGACAGTCAGTTCTGTGCACAAGATCTGACACTAAGGTGGTGAAGTAGGATTTAGCTAAAGCTTCAGGTTTGTTTGGAAGCAAGAAAAATAACCGTAGACTAAACCTGGCAATCAATTGTATTCAGGATCTATGAAAACACTCGAGACATCAACAAAAGTATGAAGCTTGGTCTGAAAGAATTCTTAAGACAGGAACTAACAAAAGTTTCGATATTAATACCGAACAACCAATCTGCTTGCATGGTCTAACAAAATAAAAGGGTCTAACGAAATTTTATTCAACAACAACACCACAAAGTAATTATTTGTTTAAAGAACGTGACAAAGTACGACTGGATGCCGCTCCCACCCTCTCAGTGACCATCTTACATCTTGGGACCTTCGACCATGGATGATCAATGGGCCCCCAATAAACATATGATTAATATTACCCCTGAAGAAGAGATATCATGCTCCGTAGTGCTGCAAATAATCATCGTGATTAAGAGAGGAACGTACAATGAACGATAAAGACATCGTGCAAATGCTAGAAACAGGTGGACACCCTCTCTCTCTCTCTCTCTCTCTCTCTCTCTCATCTGGTGGTAAGATAAATATTCATATCCCGCAGTGAAACATTTATATAAACTGTCAATGGGTTCACAAAAGAATTTTAAATAATGGCAGACATCCAACCATCTGGACAAGCTTTAAACAATGAAGAAACGCTTTTAATGAATTCTCGAGTAATGATACAAAATTTATATTTCAATTATTATTCATTCATGAGCATTTCCTTGCTTTCTGCTAAGGTGAATGAATGAATTTATGTACAAATATGCAAACTAATTTGACGGGCGAATGACCGAAACGCAGTCAAGTTATTTAATACATATTTGAATAAACTGAACATAAGTGACTTCAATTCCCAATGGCAATTGTGAAAATCATATTTTAAACAAAACAGTCATTTCGCGTGCAAATGCCAGCTTCAAATGACACAATAACATGGCAAGTTATTCAGATAAGACATCGACAGTTTTTTCTGACTAACTTTTGAAATTGTGTTGTAGCTATAGTTAGACAAAAATGAATCCTGCAACGCAGTGCTAATGTTGTGATGAATAATCGTGTTCTTTAATAAAACATGAAAGATAGCCACTTGTTAAACCACACAGAATGCTAGACCAACAGAATGTAGCGCCTCACCATTACCTACATGCATGGGAAACAGGAATGAGCCCAGTAAGTACTCTAATGAACGTGACTTCAGAGAACAGACGTCATACATTTAACTGAACGTAAAATTCGGAATGACTTTCTTCGACGAAATCTGACTTCATATATTTTCCACATCACCTGAAACGAACATCATTCCGAAATCCTTTGTTCAGATTCTTCAAAAATCATGGATTTATGTTCCTCCAAATGCAGCTTTTATATACTGGTCCGCAAAAACTCTTCTGAACTCGATTACTCCGAAATTTTTGTGAGCTACTGTTTCAGGAAATGTCAAAGTAAAAGGTCTCAAAATTCTTTCGACCTAACGACTGGTAAAATAATCATCATTCTATCCAACAGACGGTGTTTAAACATGCAAACTTTAAAAACATGTGGGAAAACATTTATTTAAAAGCCACTGCACGAATATCTCGAAAAGAGTAATCAAATATCATTCCTCAGGAAAGATTCTAAAACTGACATGAAAAAAGAAATTAACATCAAAATCAAGAAATTTTCATAAACTAAAAATCATAATATTGATCAAAAAGCACAAACCCAAGCAGTCAACATCAAAACGTTAATATAATCAGACTCATATTTTTCAGTTCCCTTAGTATCATCTAGAGGCTTGGTTATTGACACTGGGGATCTACCAATACATCGGCCTTGGCGCTACAAACTCTATTAGTCATAAGCCTTCCCATCAAAGGGCTCTTAAAATGAGTTTTTAGACTCCTAAGAAAAAGTAATAACATGGGTAAATGAATATTTGGCTCTGAATTTTGGGCAGAACCTTTTCTTCGCAAATATTAATAATAATAATAATAATAATAGTAATTTTTTTTTTATAAAGCACGAGGAAGGGTGAACGAAAAAGCTCACAGACAGGTCAAAATAATATTCATGATTGCTAGTCCCATTCAAAGAGCGAAATTAAAGTTTTACAGAAACGTGAAATGCAATAAAATACTCAGTGTATCTACACTTGGAAGTCTCAATGGAAAAAAGAAAAAATAACAAAAAGCAAAGTTTAATTCCTCAGAGCAGGCTTCCTAATTACTATAGCAATAATCATCATTAATATCGACACAATAATAATTGTAACTATTATCATAATTCAGAAGCTGAACCCTATTCACATAAAACAAGCCCACAAGGACCACTGACTCGAAATCCAAGCTTCCAAAGAATAAAGTGTTCATTGGAAAGAAAGAAGTAACGGGAGATAAAGGGAAATACAAATAGTTTTGTAAACGTTTTCCGTTAAGAAAAATAAGAAAAATGATGACCAGAATTTTGTCTCATGACATTAACAAACACAATTAGTTTTGTTTTATTATGCATAAACTGATAATGGGAATTGAAATTTATATTTCAGAGGATTATCAAACATAACGGAAGTGTAATGGCGTAGAAGTTTTCTTCTTCCTAAATCTAAATAGAAGTTCAATTATGCTGATAATAATAATAATAATAATAATAATAATAATAATAATAATAATAATAATAATAATAATAATAATAATAATAATAATAGTGGTGTAATGATAGTGATAGTGGCAGCAGTAATCACAAAATTTGTGATAATCTCGTTGATGACAAGAATTGTCGTGATGATTATATTCATACATCCACTGAAAACATATTAATGTTATATAATAATAATAATAATAATAATAATAATAATAATAATAATAATAATAATAATAATTTTCCTGAGGCCCATAATGATATAGAATACAAAACATAGTGTACCCTCAAGCGATAAATAACCCTTGAATCCAGATTAGACCAAAAGAGGAATCTCTTTCCTTCCATTGCGGGACTCCAACCCACAAATGTTGGGTACCCTCTAACTCACCAGGCTACGTGGGATACAACTCTTAATACAGCTGGAATAGACGTGTCCGCATTATCGTAACACTTTATTTCATCGGTTAAATGTTTTATAGATTCTACTAGTAACTTTCACCATTTCGGTATGCATTTTTGAGAAAAGAACTTTTTAATTTACTTCCATTAGAATTCGAGGTTTTAAATGATAGGCTTATCCTATAATGAGAGGACATCGAAAAGTTATGGTCAATGTGGATTCCAAAAAACTGAAGGCAAGCTGAAGAAAAACAAAATTTACAATGAAACACCTAAGATAAAATGACATTAGGAAACGAAATCCTGCCCTATCAAAACTGCAAATCAAATGCAGAATAAACATAAAAATGCAAATGTTTCACTACTACTACATTCCAACAATAATGGTTTTAGTCATCATAACTAACAAATCATCTGAATAATCAGCTTCCCGCAAAGAGCCTAAGCCCCCTAGTCTGAATCCCATGAACTTATCCAAATCCAGCATGACTTTCCCTCACAACCTGACAGCGAGAAGTTATATATAGTCTTTCCTGGTTATACAAAAAGAGAGAAAAACTACATTGTAGAGCATACAAATTCTATAATGGACATGGAGAATCATCCGTCTTCTTGAGTGATGGCAAGAAAGGGAACGGGGGAGGGAGAGGGGGAGGGCGTGAGGGAGGAAGGGCCGGAGGGGAGAGGTAGTGAAGGAAGAAGAAGTGGGAAGGAAATGTGGTACAGGAAGAGACAGAGGGGAAGGGAGAATGGAAAAGAGGTAGTACGGAATAAGGGGGCATAGAAAAGAGGTAGTATGGAGGAAGAGGAGAGCAAAAGAGGTAGTAAGGATTAAGGGGCCATGGAAAAGAGGTAGTAAAAAAGAAGGGGCATGGAAAAGAGGTAGTATGGAAGAAGGAGCATGGAAAAGAGGTAGACTTTATGGACACCCTGTAGTTTGGAAGAAGGGAGAATACAAAAGAGGTAGTAAGGAAAAAGGAGATACGGAAAAGAGATAGTAAGAGAAAATAATAAAATATGAAAGTGTTAGTTGGAGAGAAGAAGGAAGCGCGGAAAAGAGGCAGTAAGGGAGAAGAATCGTGTATGGAAACGTAATAGAAGGAAGAAAGGGACTTTGGAAAAGCAGTAGTAATAATAGACAAGGGTAAGGGAAAATGATAAGGGCAGGGAAGAAAGGGTACGAAGAAGGAGCTGGAGTAAAGAGAGGGTATGGCAGTAAACTTTAGAAGTGAGTTATGGGGGAGGGTTGCAGAGTACACCAGATGACCTGGTTGGAATTAGAAATTTAAAGGAAGCCGTTGATTTAAAAGCCGTAGAAATAAACGTGAATAAAATATGTGCCGATTGCGAGCTATAAGAAGATTGAAATGACGCCATATTACCATAAATGGGTGCATAGACTGTTAAACATGAGTGTTTTCATGGACAAAAGAAGATGGGAAAGAGAGAGGGAGAGATCAAACCAATGCTAAAGGCACAGGAAGCCGAAACATAAAGATGTTTGTAACTAAAGTTTCAGGGATAATGTAAGATGTAGAAACTGTCTTTGCTAACAAGGGTTAATGAAACAGGCAAGGATGGAAGATTACTGGGATAGTGGTGGTGAGGGCTAGTTTCAGAATATTATTCCCTTTTTCTTCAACGCCATCATCCCCCCCCCCCTCCCCCCCCCCCGTTCTTAATTTTCTTCACCCCCTGCTGGCGTTATAAAGTCATTTGTCGCCGGCCACGCTCAATATCCCCCTTCCATACCGACTATTCCCAAATGCGCTTTTGTGTCCATTTATTCTTGATCATTTTTCTCCAAGCTTGTCGTCGACGTGATGGTAATGGAACAAGCTTTTGCAAAAATCCTCTTCATTTCCAGTTCGATAACGGCTTCCTCCTCCTCCTCCTCCTCCTTCTCCTCCGCCTCCTCCTCGTCCTCCCACCACAGGCGACGCAGCCGTCTTTCCCCTTACAATCTTCCCACCATCTCCCTCCACTTCCTAGTGACGTAGAGCATTAGTCTACGAAGCAATTCATTACAGAGAATTTACACTCTCCCAGGTGACCCGTTCTGAAAATCTACCGCATGTCTGGGTATACCTCCAAGTCGTATTCTAAAAGCAATAAATTAGCACCACCAAGTATATTGGATTTATAACCTCAAATGCACGTCAAAATAGCCTCTGTTTCAAAAATTCCTGAGACATTCCTGTTGCACATGAGAAACATCCTATTCTCTTCACTCACCCGCCCTCCCACACACACACACACACACACACACACACACACACAAGAGTCCTACATAACCCTAGCGCCTTCGCACCTTGCTATTGTCGTCAGCCTTTAGGGGCGATGTTTACACAACCAATCTTCCACCAAGTGACCCTTACCAACAAGCAAACACACATCCACACGCGCGCACTTCCAAGCCCAATTGATTAATGCCCTGCCTATGATAAATGATGGAAAAGTGTCAATTGAAGGTTTGGAGAGCAGAGTGGGACAAGATACGTGAGAGGAAACCAAAATTGCTGGCCCACTCTGCCCCTAATAGGATGAGCTCCAGCAAACAAGGAAAGTCCGGATTTTGAAGAGAAGATGGGCCCGCTCCTAATTGCCTTTCTATTCTTATCATTCGGGGCACCATTATTATACATTTAATACGATTTATTATCTCTGATTAAAGTCATCGCTGCGTCACCAAAAGGACTGCTCTTCCATTTCATATGATTCTTTTAAAAGCTTGCGATTCTGCAACTACATCTGCATTCTAAATATGCAGTCAATAAATTCCTAATTTACACATAATGTTCTAATTCTAGTACACAATGTAATGACGATAGAGAACGCTTAAAATATGAACAATACTCTAACCTATAATGAAGTTAACTGTAATCGGATAGAGCATGATAACAAACTTCCGTCTTCCTATGAGAAATTTCATGATTTCTACTCAAACGGGAAAGGCATTTCCCGCAATAATATCTACGCAAATGAAAGCGTTAAGTAATTTAATATGTTATTTAGGAGTTGCACTAAAATGTTTTCAACATTATTGTTTACTATACTTCTTAAGGAATCACTGGATGCATCCCTTAGGCGCCTCTCGTTCCTTAAATTTTTTTTTTAATATTCCTTATTTTCAATCGTATGTAAGACGAGTTTATGGGAACAACCATGCATTATAAGAATAATTCTGATTATGTCAAACTTCCGTATATTTTTCTGGAAAGAGAAATACAGGCAAAAGGGAATTTCTTCCAGGTGGAACCCTATAATCACTAAAAAAATGATCTAACCAAAAAATATGCACTATACATATACGAGTAAAAGTCTATTATTCTCAATTATTAACCGTAAACAGAATACACCACCCTCTCTCTCTCTCTCTCTCTCTCTCTCTCTCTCTCTACATTACATATGTATGAAAATATATAAGTATATCCGAGTATGTGAGTATATGATAGGAACGTCGGTTGTGATAAAAGGCTTATAAGGCTGAGGAAAGGAAATATGAAAAGGTTGTAATAACACGAAAGATGAATCAAAACATGAAGAGCAGTTCTGAACCTCTCCAGTGAGTGGGAAAGATCACTCAAGCACTTTGTATATCAATCAAAGGCTTTGGTAGTGTGGCATAGCATAATGCAAAAGCTTGACTGATCGAGAGAAAGGAGTCTCAGAATGAAAAGTACACTTGCACGATAATGTGTGCAAAATGGAGGTGAATAAACCAGTATATGGTTGGCAGGGGAAAAAAGAGATGTTTGCCCATCGACCTCTTGTGTAGGTATATGAGATGTTGATGTGATTTCTTTTTTACACGGCGATTTGCCACTGGTTAAATTCGGTCAATGAAAGAAGTAATGAAAACAGTTTTTATGTTACTATTTTTACCTCTCAACGCGCGTGCGCGCGGACACACAATAAATACTGTCTATATAAATGAATATCTGTAATATAAACATACACAAATGTACATACACACACACTCATATATATATATATATATATATATATATATATATATATATATATATATATATATATATATATACATATATATATATATATATATATATATGTATATATATATATATATATATATATATATATATGTGTGTGTGTGTGTGTGTGTGTGTGTGTGTGTGAGGCCAGAGGGCTACAAATTGCTATGTTGATCTTCCACCCTCCAATCATCTAACAGACCAAATTGCAGCAATCAAACCTCAGTTGTTTTTATTTCATTTAAGGTTAAAGTTAGCTATGATCGTGCGTTTTGCACCGCTATAAATGCCAACAACACAGGCCACCAGCAGGCCGCGGCTAAGAGTTTCATATTGCATTATACACTGCATAGACCTCTCGTTCGGCGTATTTTTTTACTTGTTTATATATGTTTGCAGATACAAAGCTTAATCAAAAAGGCCGGGTTCATGTTTTATTATATTTAGAGAAATCACTAAAGAATGTATATAACATCTTTTATTAACTGTGAGACTTTATGTGAGTATCTAATTTTGTATTTTTAACTCCTTAACAACAACAACAACAACAATACACACACACACATATACATACATACATACATATATATATATATATATTATATATATATATATATATATAGTAGTATATATATATATATACATATATATATATATATATATATATATATATATATATATATATATATATATATGTATATATATGTGTGTGTGTTGTGTTGTTGTTGTTGTTGTTGTTGTTAAGGAGTTAAAAATACAAAATTAGATACTCACATAAAGTCTCACAGTTAATAATAATAATAATAGATGTTATAAATTTTTCAATAGATGTTATATACATTCTTTAGTGATTTCTCTAAATATAATAAAACATGAACCCGGCCTTTTTGATTAAGCTTTGTATCTGCAAACATATATAAAAAAGTAAAAAAATACGCCGAACGAGAGGTCTACGCAGCGTATAATGCAATATGAAACTCTCAGCCGCGGCCTGCTGGTGGCCTGTGTTGTTGGCATTTATAGCGGTGCAAAACGCACGATCATAGCTAACTTTAACCTTAAATGAAATAAAAACAACTGAGGTTTGATTGCTGCAATTTGGTCTGTTAGATGATTGGAGGGTGGAAGATCAACATAGCAATTTGCAACCCTATGGCCTCAGTAGTTTTAAAGATCTGAGGCATATCAATAGTTTTCTTTTACAGAAAAGTAAAAACGATCGTTATGGGGCAGGGATGGGGTGACACCATTGCTCAATGATGTAAGGTGCAGCCACCCAAAGTGGGAACTGTGGCTAAGTGATGCATGGCTAAGCTCACGTTTGCTAGGATGAGTATCACACCTGCAGGAGTCAATCAATAAGAGATCACGGGGTAGAAAAATCAATTCTAATGGAACTGACACACTGTGGAAAAATATGTTTAAGTGTAGGTTTGTGTGTGGCTTCGTATGGAAGTTTGCAACTGATATTTTTACCACCTTTTTCCAGTAAGAATGAAGATTTCGAAGACATGTAACTCACTTGTGGCTATAGTAATCACATTTCCATATATGTATATGTACAACACCCATGGAAGAGCAACCAGCTTCCAAGAAACGCCAATTGCAACTTAAAAAATACGGTAAGCTAACACATTGCGGCCAATAAATAATAAACGAGGGAGAGAGAGAGAGAGAGAGAGAAAGAGAGAGAGAGAGAGAGAGAGAGAGAGAGAGAGAGAGAGAGAGAGAGAGAAAGAGAGAAGAGAGAGAGAGAGAGAGAGAGAGAGAGAGAAGAGAGAGAGGAGAAGAAGAAGAAGAAGAAGAAGAAGAAGGCATTTAAGAATTCATTACCCAAGTTATGTTGAAGATATCGAGGGTGTAAAATTTTTATGCTGCCCCTAAAGTGAGTCCCGACATAAAAAGCTTTAATAAACGCAAGTGATAAAATGTGCCGGGGCTTAATGAAGCTTCCTAAAGTTCCAATTCTAGGGACAGGAAATTGATGATCAATAAGATTCCAGGCGAGGATATTCCTTTTTATTACTCTTTGCATTATAATGGTTCCTGCGGAGGCATCGACCAAAAGAAACTTGGGTGGTTAACCATAATCAATCCTTAGGTACTTCGCCTAACAGACCTTTTTAACGTTCCTTAGCCTCGTCTTCATAAGCATCATAAAAGGTCAGAGAACAAATTCAGCTGTGCAATGGAAGGAACAACAGGGACCCTCACATAAAAGAAGAAAGTAGAAGGAAACGATGACACAGGTTGCCATGCTACGTGTGATGACTACTGCAGAGTCATTAGACTTGAAGGTTACGACGCCCCACAAGACAGAAACAACTATGATGATTATCCACCATGGCATAAAACCAACATTATAACTATACTACCCATACTGCTAAAAACACAAAAAAGTCATAGCGAAGTCTAAATGTAATTCAGTCACTAACGACATCAAAGAAAAAGTAATAAAAGGATGGAATAGATTTTTTAAAAACTAAAATCTATTTTCAGATTTAATAACACAACATTTCATAACATGAATGTATGACACCTGAAACATCAATATCTAATGGAGAACGTTTATTTCTCTCCTCGTGTAATCGGCTTGAGCGATTTAAAAGCATCAAAGAGCGATGCTTGAAGGGAAAGGTGTCAGCAGAAAAGATAAAACGCAGGTCGATTAATTACTCGAAATATATTCATGTCTCTCACAAACTTCTCACCGAAATTCCGAAACAAATCGTGGAAAATAATATTTTAAAACATTTCATATCATTTGATAAACTGATGCCCCTTTTGTCATATCAAAACTGAGCGAAGTGGAGATTAATTCCCAAAAGTTCGAGACTCGGCAGTCTCTGTATGCCAATGACCCCGGGAGAAATGAGAATAGGTCTGGTCAAGGTTGTGTCTGATTTTATGAGTTTCAGGCTGTCAAGCCAAGCACTGGAGCAACTCTCGCTATTCAGCACTGAGGGCAGTGAAAAGAGGGAGCTGGAGTGGTTGGACAGCAAAATAAAACCCCAGAGAATAACGGAGATGAAGCACGAGCAGGTTACTTAATGAAGTTTGCATGTCAAATCTGGACACTCAGTCTCTTAAAATTCAAAAGTTAAGGACAGAGGTACATTTCTTTTTTACCGTTGACCTCTAAATATGAACTCGATCTCACTCCGACATCTGCTTTATTGGTGGACCGTGCACCTCAAACCTGAAGTTTCTCTCTCGTATAGGTTGAATGTTATAACAAAAGGTCAGCTCCAACTTGACATCCACAGTTTTCTTGACAATAGGGGTGCACCCTAGGAAATGTTAAACCCCCATCACCCATAGATGATATATGTGAAGTCTAAAGACTTTTGTTTACAATCTACCATAATCATAGCACTTGAATAAAGCTTTAGCTTTGCGAAGGGACACATTTATAGAGAGTCAACTTACTATACTCTGTTTTTTTTTCATCTGTCCATCCAGCTGTGGTGTTTGCGCATGGTAACACTGCGTCCCGGGCTTTAAATATTATCCTATTTCGAATATTAACGGTGTAATTCGCATACAGTAAATTATTAAAACACTTTTCAGTTGCAAATGTACACCCAGATATCTTTTCATTTACCTAAAACTTACACATAGCGTAACTATTTATAGCCCGGGACGCAGTGTTACCATGCGAAAACACCACAGGCGGATGAACAGATGGAAAATAAAACCGAGTATAGGTGGCCACCGACAATGAATCGGTGGCAAAATGAATAGATTTTCTTGGTATCATTTACTTCTGCATTACCTAATAAGTCTCATATGGTGTCTCAATCTGACTGGTTACTTCAGGAAAGAATTGAATGAGAGGTTTTCCGGATGAAGGTAAAGGAAGCGAGGGCGAAGAGGACTTGGACAGCGTGTCATCGGCAGCAAATTTTGGGTCATGTGACTGTCTGAGAAAGGTCGGTGAAGCAAAAGCAGCGGTCAATAAGGTGTGGAGAAAGCGAATTCTTTGCGCATCATTCAGCACCCGGACCGCGCAGACGCTGTTTTCTCATTTATAAAAAGAAAATGACTACTAATAAGAAATGAAGAAGGCGATAAAATAGCAGAGTAAGCCTACAAGAATGAGTACAGCTTTCTTACAAAAGATGGCAGATATGTTGATGGTAAAGACAGAAAAGCATGACATAATAGACGGAATGGCTGGAAAATAAAAATGAAGTTTCGTTTTCTGAATTTATTACGTGAAAAGAAAAAAACTCGAAATACTAAAAGCTCTCCAAAACAGGCAATATATAACTTTGATAACATCGGCTATGAATGGATAATAGAAAATATACCGAATATTATTACTAATAAAGCAATTTAACCTGACTAATGTGACCCATCCGGTTTGGGTGGTGTCACCTTTACTCGAACACAGATTGGAAAAGTGCTCACTTTTCAGGAGCATGACACTTGAAGCCCATAAGTAATGATGTTAAGATCTAACAGGGATGTCATCATTTCTTTCATTTTCTTCTTGACACAGAGAAAACACCATCTTTCTCGAATCCCAATTAGCTCTGTTTAACACCACATCAGCCGAATTCTGAATGTAAGCTAAAACTACGGAATACAGAAGCAAAGTGAATGTAGGCTTTGAGGAACACCTGCCTCACAGATGCTAAATCTATCAAAATCACGAAAGAGGAAAAATGGGAAAAAAGGAAACCGATCATCCCCTCCCTTCAGAAAAGAAAGAAAGGAATATTTAGAAAAGAATTCCATCTTTCATCACGAGCGGGGTTCAATCCTACTTTTTTTTTTCCCTTGTCTTTCTCCTTTCGTTCTTATCTTCAAGGCCTGGGGAGGATGGCGACATCCGATTCTCAGACCATTCTGTTTTTAGGTAAAAACGACACAGCTGAAACAGGCATAAAAGCAATATCTATTAATTAAAGAAATACTGGATATATCACTTCGAGGTCGAACATTTATTTGTATCCATTAACCTGCTTATTTGTACACGTCTATGAGAGAGAGAGAGAGAGAGAGAGAGAGAGAGAGAGGGGGGGGGGGGGAATACAATGTGATGTGAAAATTAAACTTAAAAGCTAATAACTATTAATACATAAACGTCGCAGACAGACAAGTAAGAGGAGAACAAAGGGAATTGGGAAAGAGAGCGAAATGGAAAAAAAAAAAGTGAGGCGCGACGCACAAAAAGAGGAACATAACTCCTTTTTAACCCATTAATGATACCAACACTTCAATAGAAGAGGGAGTTTCCCGGGTGACCTTTAAAGGTTCGGCTAATGAACAGGACAGTGTGAACAAAAGAAAATTCAAGTCGGGCTCAGAAGGAAAAAGCTTCGCGCAAAAATTCAGTATTCACGGAATTACATTAAGAGAGGATCCGCTTGCACGTGTGTTTGTTTATTTGCTTTCGTGACGAGATGCTTGGAAATGCGCTTTACAGAGTCACGTAAACAAATAAACAAACAACTCGCGGACGCGAGGAAATAAATATGACCTGAAAGCATTCAGCTTAATACCGAGAACAATCCTTTCGCCAAGAGGCACAGCTGCCGGAGCACCAGGCCCCAGATTTTCCCTTGGATCCAATGAAGGCCCTTTGACGTGACGACGTAATAACGGACGAAAACAAATAACAGTTCAACTTCCAACTTAACCTGCGGCAGACAGACGCCATTTTACAAGAACCAAAAAAAAATTAACAGTAAAATGTTAGCGTTATTATTGGCATACATCCCTATAGGACAAGCCCCGAGGCCATGAAATAGCATTACAGTGATAATCTCAATTTCTTGTTCCAGGGAAAGAGGAAGAGAGTAATATGCCCATCACATTCAAATGATCCACCTATACTAAGAGAAAGAGAGAGAGAGAGAGAGAGAGAGAGAGAGAGAAGAAGAGAGAGAGATAGAGAGAGAGAGAGAGAGAGAGAGAGAGAGAGAGAGAGAGAGAGAGAGAGGTAACGATGCACTTGGATTCCTTTATTTGATCAGGAACCACTAAGCATTCCCAGGAATAACATATCGCATCGGCTTTAAAGCCCACCACATAAAAAATGCCTTATGCGCATGCGTGTATGAATGGGGACGTGAAATATTAACAGAATGACGTTTTAAAATGTGAATCTTCCATACTCTTTACAAAAGATATTCACAAAGGCACATTTCAGGTTAAAACAATGAAAAAATATAGTCTCTGAAAACATGCACTCTTCATTTTTTCTAGTGGACAATTGAAAATATTTTTCAAAAACTACACCGTATGGTTCAAATGAGTGTACACCAATATAGAAAAAAGGCGTGATCCGACCTCCAGCTTACTCGAGACATGTGCAAGATTTTCCCCTCAGGCATCTTGAAACATTATACTCCTAACTTAACATGGAGTGGTC
>NC_087213.1:79342618-79370118 GCF_015104395.2 Macrobrachium nipponense | reverse complement strand
AGGCGTTTTGGGACATTGATGGCTCAAATGGTATCTAAGGTGAATTTAATCCATTTTCGAAATGGCTCAAGTTATCAAAGGCCAAATTCCTAAGAAGAATAAGAATTTGACTGTTACAAACTATTACAATATATACCAAACAATAATCCTAAAGCTGACTAAGCAAATACGTATATGGAATAAGCAAATTTCTCATCATAATATCAAACTAGTGCAATATTCTCTGAAATTCTGGTCTCAGTTACAGTCAAAATAAAAAGCTACTGAGAAGCACGAAGGGTCGGTATTGACGTTTAAATTCAAATCAAGCAAAAAACCAAACTAAAGGGATAATTATATACATTAAATATTTCGATGAGACAGTGATTATCAACAATGGTGAAGAGGATGGGAAAAATAAGTTTCTAGAAAGATAGAAAATGGTTACAAAAAATATTGTTTCCCTAATGCAACACTTCGTATCGGGTTTGAAATCGTTCCGTAAGTGTATCACAAACATCGTACTTGGGATAAAAGAGTTCTGATGATTTCAGCGTAAATGTCATGGTAATTGCTTTATGGCAAAGAAAGTTAAAGGAAAGGAAAACACATCTTCGAGAAGGTCTGCGGCATTCGCGCCCGTGTTGGAGGCGCCTGTTCTCGCGGTTGTTCTAGAATCGTTGGGCATGTTGGGGAACGCAACAGGCGCCGAAGTGTCGTGAGAAACGCCGAGATTTCTGATGAAATACTTGGTCGAGAAACTTCTAAATCGTTCCGTAATCTCGGGAGTCTGTGACGTTCGCCGTAGGCCCCGCCCCCAGGTCACCTTATAAATACGACTGACGAAGTAGGAGAAGGCAGATCATCAGTAAGAGCCACAGATCAGATTATCAGTGAGAGCTCAGCAGCAGAGATCAGAGATCATCAGAGAGTGATAAGAGAAGAAGGAACCTACGAAGGATCAGAGAGAAAAAGGTGATCGTGAGTTAGATTGGATTCTGGTCAAGTCGTCCGGGAGTGGATGACCAAGGCATTTCGACATAGAGCAAGACTTCACGGAAAAAACGTTGTACAAGAGGTTCTGAGGAGTTCCTGCCCTTCGAGTATCAAGAATAGACATTATTCTCTGCAATACGGAGTCGAGAAGACGTCTGCAATTTCAGTTCTCCCTTTGTGAAGCCATCGCTTCGAGTTGCAAAACTGGCCGGCAAGTACTTTCATTATCCCTCCGTCTCCCCAGTTGACGCATTGTAAGATTTTGCCTTTTTTATGTAAATAGAAGATACCATTCTGCATTTATCTTTGTTGGTAATCTTGTAAATAAACCTTTGTTGTTTTGTGTTTCTTTCTATATGCGTATCCCCAGTTTCAACTGTTGGTGTTGAATTCCTTTTGTTTATCATTATAACGAACTTGGAGCGGACCTCTCAGAGGCCGTAACAGTAAACCAATTTCAGAATTAATACCTAAACTGCCTCTCATTTGTCACGTTGATGCGTTTGATTTATTAACACAATTTCAAGCCAAGAGATTTAACGAACTTTAGCAGAATTAAGAATAAAAATAATCACATTAAAACAAAACGAACCTTAAAATAATAATAATAATAATAATAATAATAATAATAATAATAATAATAATAATAATAATAATAATAATAATAATAATATTAGGAGAGGGATCTTCCACGGCGACTCACTGTCCCCACTACTATTCGTAGTAGCCATGATCCCTATGACAAAAGTACTGCAGAAGATGGATGTTACCAACTCAAGAAAAGAAGCAACAGAATTAGCCATCTGATGTTCATGGAGGACATCAAGCTGTATGGTATGAGCATCAAGGAAATAGATACTCTAATCCATACAGACTGTAAGGATTGTTTCTGGGGACATCAGCATGGAGTTTGGAATAGAAAAATGTGCCTTAGTCAACATACAAAAGGGCAAAATAACAAGGACTGAAGGGATAAAGCTACCAGATAGGAACAACATCAAACACATAGGTGAGACAGAATACAAATACCTGGGAATAATGGAAGTGGGGGATATAAAACACCAAGAGATGAAGGACATGATCAGGAAATATGATAAAAGCCATAAACACATGGGCAGTACCAGTAATCAGATACAGTGCGGGAGTAGTGGAATGGACGAATGCACAACTCCGAAGCATATGACAATACACAAAAGCAAATCACCCAAGAGCAAATACGGACAGACTATACATAACACGAAAGGAAGGAGGGAGAGGACTACTAAGCATAGAGAACAGAGCACTAGGGTAATATCTGAAAACCAGTGAAGACGAATGGCTTAGGAGTGCATGGGAAGAAGGACTGATAAAAGTAGACGAAGACCCAGACATATACAGACAGGAGAATGACAAACAGAACAGAGGAATGGCACGACAAACCAATGCCCCGACAGTATATGAGACTGGCCAGCGATGAAACATGATAATGGGTACAGAGGGAAGAACTCATGAAAGAAACAGAAAGAATGCTAACAGCGGCACAAGATCAGGCCCTAAGAACCAGATATTTTCAAAGAACGATAGATGGAAATAACATCTCTCCCATATGTAGGAAGTGCAATAAGAAAAATGAAACCATAAACCACATAGCGAGCGAATGTCCGGCACTTGCACAGAACCAGTACAATAACAGGCACGATTCAGTGGCAAAAGCCCTCCACTGGAGCCTGTGCAAGAAACACCAGCTACCTTGCAGTAATAAGTGGTACAAGCACCAACCTGAAGGAGTGATAGAAAACGATCAGGCAAAAATCCTCTGGGACTATGGAATCTGAACAGATAGAGTGTTACGTGCAAATAGACCAGACGTGACGCTGATTGACAAAATCAAGAAGAAAGTATCACTCATTGATGTCGCAATACCATGGGACACCAGAGTTGAAGAGAAAGAAAGGGAAAAAATGGATAAGTATCAAGACCTGAAAATAGAAATAAGATGGGTATGGGATATGCCAGTGGAAATTGTATCCATAATCATAGGAACACTAGGCACGATCCCAAGATCCCTGAAAAGGAATCTAGAAAAACTAGACGCTGAAGTAGCTCCCGGACTCATGCAGAAGAGTGTGCTCCTAAAAACAGCGCACATAGTAAGAAAAGTGATGGAGTCCTAAGGAGGCAGGATGCAACCTGCAACCCCACACTATAATTACCACCCAGTCAAATTGGAGGACTGTGATAGACCAAAAAATAATAATAAAAATAATAACAAAGTAAAAGGCTCAAAGAAAAGCAGATATGAAACATGAAAAAACAATACACACCCTGAATTACCAAGTCAAGCTGTTAATTTCCTAGGAGAGAGAGAGAGAGAGAGAGAGAGAGAGAGAGAGTTTATATATTTGCACTAAATCTCTGAACCTATGCGAAGTGTAAGTAAATAACAGAGACTATTTATTACCAAAACGTACAACGTAATTAAAAATAACCAGAGAAGAGTCTCAACAGCAGAAGACGAAAGTCATCAGTTTAGAAGGACAGATCGAGGAGGAGGAGGGGAGGAGGAGGAGGAGGAGGAGGAGGAGGAGGAGGAGGAGAAAATATGTAATATAAGCAGGAATGCTGTCCCCGTTACGTTCCGTCCCGTCCCGTTCCGTCGACCCGCCTGACAGCAGACATTCCATGACCACAATAGAAGGAGTCGGTGAGACCTACCTGTCCTATAAATGATTATGACATCTTCTGACACTCATTACCACGCCCCTCGACGCACCAATGCGCGCACTGAAATGATTCTGTGAAAAATTGTTAAGGGATAAACCGAGAGAGAGAGAGAGAGAGAGAGAGAGAGTTCTAAAACTATTTAAGAAAACACATTTTTCGTACTCGCTTATTTGATAACAAACCACACAGACTGTACGCTATGCAGGTGATTCGAACGAAAAGGCATTTATTACCTCTAAGCTGAAAATAATAAAAAGAAATTGAAAAGCCATTCTTTTTGCTTCTATTTTCATTTTTATATTCTATAATAATTTACCATCAAAATATCAGCGCAAAACCAATGATGTGCGAATAACAAGACATCCGCATTTTTATTTAGTAATTTGTTTACTTATGTATTCCAAACAAAAGCAATGATGCATGTAAAACAACTAACGTTTGTATTCACATACAGTAAATACCAGAAAGACGTGACCTTTATCACATCACTTAAAAGAGAAAAAATAAACATTTAAACGATGTATATACTAAATCGGGGAACATGATTGTCAAAGTGCCATCCGAGATTACCATACAAATATTCATTAATCGTGAAGTCACTACTTATTCATACTTATTATTACAGAAATATATTGTTGAAGCAACTACGGCCGCAGGAAAATGAACAGTCAGAAAAGATGTTTATTCTACGATTAACCCATCAGCCATTATAAAAGATATAAAAAGGATCTTTCATCTGACTACCTAATTTTCCGCATTGTAACCGTAAAGGTATTTTCATAAGAACACTGAATATTATTAATAAAAAATAAATGAAAGCCTTACGTATTCTGACCTACTTCCCGCAGAACACTCGAGATTTATTCCACCTTTGACATCCTTTATAGGACGTCACATCAACCTCATACGTTGGTAAAAATGCTTTGAAGTCAGAAGATATGTACCGCTTTTCTAAAGGAAATAAATCTATGCACCTTGTAAAATGATAGCAACTACAAAAACTAAATGATGACCTAAAAGTTAATTTCTTTTTCCATGATGTCCCGAGCCAAATTCTACCTTCACTAAGTTTACAAAACTGATTATTAAACAACTGCTGTTAATCATATAACGAAGCAATAATTCAACTTCTAATGACAAACAATCATATTCTTCACAGGTTATGAAATCTTCACCTCTCATTGTGTGTGGGACCCTCAACGATACAGATTAGTTTTTCCTTTCAGCCGTCAATATGGGTTGTTAATCATTACTCTACTAAATCAAGCGAGTTAATAATGAAAACTACCTGACGTAATCTATCATTTTCGTTACAAATAGAGCTTTGCTATTTCGTCTATACAGATCCTACACGTACGAGCTTAAGCACAAAGTCTGTCCATTATGAAACACAAAATTTACAATGGACACATGGTTATACACACATACATACATACACACACGTACATATAATATATATATATATATATATATATATATATATATATATATATATATATATATATACGTCATCATCAGAATCAGTGTGTGCAAAGAATGACAATTTCTTATTAGCACTGCTCTGTAGTCTTCCCTCCGACCGAAATTCTAAAGTAATCAACATTCTAAACGCTTTCTCATAAATAGTACCAAAATTGTAGGTATATAAATAACCATGCAGCTATGCATTTCATCCATCTAGTTGTTAAGACAGGAATTACAGCTGACGGGAAATGAAATAATGCGTCAAAACTGACGGTGTTTGGAGGAAGGTTTCAAATAATGAAATGGACAAATAATAAGGAGGACAATAAGCTTATCCGGAACAATGATGGCGCCTCTCCACTGCACCTTTAAAACAACAAACAAGAGCTACGATAATCTTATCTTTTCTGAAGTGAAAAATCGATCGTCTTGGCTATTCCTTCGCAACTTTTGCCCTATCCCAGAACTCGAAGTTTTGGTCAGCAGCCGCAATTATATTTTATTAATCATTTATACTTAATAATTCAGCAGCTGAAAAATATGGCAGTTATTTTTTATTTAAGTCTCTCTCTCACACACACAAACACGCATAAAATATACATGTTTTAGCGATAGATCGTCTATCAACCTATATATACACACACACATACATATTATATATATATATATATATATATATATATATATATATATATATATATATATATATATATGTGTGTGTGTGTGTGTGTGTGTGTGTGTGTGTGTGTGTTTGTATAATATATGTACATATGCAAATACATATAAATACACACACACACACACATATATATATATATATATATATATATGTGTGTGTGTGTGTGTGTGTGTGTGTGTGTATGTGTGTTTGATAATATATGTAATATGCAAATACATATAAATCACACACACACATATATAAACATGTATTATAATATAGTAATATATATAATTTATATCTATATATATATATATATATCTTATTAATATGTGTGTGGTGTGTGTGTGTTTGGTGGTGGGGGTTTTTTGGTGTGAGAGAGAGAGAGGAGATAGAAGAGAGAGGAAGAGAGAGAGAGAGAGAGAGAGAGAGATTATCTGTTCGTATCTAATTCTGATGAATTCTTCTTAGTTTATAATTCAAGGATCGTAATGAGTTTTTCGGGCTCTTTTTAGCTGGAGAAAAAAAAAAGTAATGATTAACGCTCATTACAAGGCAAGATAACCTTGTAATTACGTAACTACGTGAAGAGAAAGGCAAACAACACCACCACCAACTTCAACTCTGCGGCTAAACAAAAAAAATCAAGTAAAAAAACAAGAACATCGTTCGCCCTTCCAACTATCACCGATATATTATGTATATAATGACTACACCTTAGCATTACGGTGACAGCTCAGGAACTACCTGATAACTGACATTATGCATAATTATTGAGGTGTATAATTACCGCCTAATTTCGCCTTTCACGTTGATCATTTGGCAAACTGTGCAGTGGGGCCTTGTGTTTGTTTCTATTTTCGCCGGGGAAAAAAACATCGTCAAACTAATCAAACGCATCACAAGGTGCCTGGACGCGTCCTCCAGCTGGTAGAAATCCGGATTTAATCCGGATTTAATCGTCTGAAGCAATTAATCATGCATTCGATCAGATCGCTGGCGTTTGAATCAAGTTCCCCGACACGCACGTGTTTCACACCTTGCCCTCGTGATGAATCATTAATGGTGATTCAGGATTTTTAATGGTGATTCAGGACTTATTCAGCTGGGAAACTGAAGGTGGACAGGTTTACGATAATTATGTCATCTTACGCAATTCCGATCGAAGCTCAAGAGTCTTTATTCGAGCGCAAAAAATGTGCCCGTCCCCTATTATTGCGGAATTTTTTTTTTTTTTCAAAACCAGGAGAGACTCGAAAGGAACACGCGGGGAAGATCAATAACGTATAAAACAAGTAGCCAGAGTTGACAAATTCACCAACCAATTAACCAACTAAATTGTCATAAATAACTCCATCAAATAGGCAAATGATGCTACGCTACAACTTTAGAAAACTGTATTGCCCTAATTATATTCTATTTTCATTCATTTTGCCACTGCGAATATTGCTAACATTAGACAAATGTCAAATATAGAGACTACTTCACAGCCCTCACAAAGAAGTAAAGACGAAAGCAATTTAGGAGGAGTCTGACGAATAGAGTGAACGATACAAAAAGATTTCTGGAAGAAGGCTGTGAACAAGATAGTCAAAACAGACGCAAGTCTCCTGTTATTTTCCATATCGGAGAGATCGCTTTTTATCCTGTAGTTTCCACCAACATGGACTCGCAAATTATGCGTAGTGTAAATATGTAAGAATACATACTTAATAAATCTCTCTACCGCATACACCCGTCATCTTTTATAATTTGTATCATAGTAGATTAATTGTATGTATATATATATATATATAGTATATATATATATATATAGATATATATATATATATATATATATATACTGCTACAACATTTAGTACATAAATGTTCTTTTATATTTTGTCTGTATGCTGGTTTTCTACATTTTCAAATCATATCTACACATATATGTGTGAACAGGTACAGGCATATTCACGTTATTCATGTATGTGTATGTGTGTATGCTCAACCCTAAGGAATGCGTGCTACAACTAAGAAGCACAGTGAGCGTGTGTGTGTGTGTGTGTTTTGGTTCGAAGCGATGCTGATTATAGAAACTTAGACAAAGGATTCATTGGCGTAAGAGCCTTGACTATAGGAAAGTTTCTCTTGTCTCAAAAGGCGAAAGAAAAACCCGAAAGATTATTACCAGTCTGATTATGCATAATGTACTTTCACTGATCATACAAAAAACTAATAAAATCTGAGCTGATTCAAATCATCAAAACGAGAGAGAGAGAGAGAGAGAGAGAGAGAGAGAGAGAGAGAGAGAGCTGATACAAGCAAATAAAGTTATAGAACAACTATATTTCACAACTACGAGCACAGTGAAACGGTTTATCTACGTTACGTAGGATTCAGTACTATACATTTCTCTGGGGAGTTTTGTGTGAACTTCCAGCACCTGAAACTTCTTTACGTAAGTTTTACGGCAAAAAGTACACATATAAAGGAAAAAGATCAATAAATTGAAATAAATGTAACCATCATTTTCTGAGTTGGAGTATGGCTCACTAACTGTACATTACAATACATATCTAATTAACAAGTATATACACTCAACACCAAAGCTGGAAATGAGTAAAAAGCGAGAAAACCCACATGCAGAAACTAAATGGAGAGAGAAGATACAATCGATTTTTGAGATTAGACTTCATGGATAAAGAAATTTAAATGGAAAAGAAATGGTATAACGTACAGATGATAACGACAGCAATTACGCAGTATATTCATAGTAAGTAAGTAAATGTAAGTACAAGGAACAACAGTACAACAGCTGTATCCACAAACGACCGTAGAATAATCTATAATCACAAGGTAATTATGAAACAGATGATTAGCGTTGGCGGTCATTACGGGCAGAGATAATCATTTACATCCAATTCCTTGTTAGCTGTTGCTATGGTTACCAGTTCTGCCGTACGGACTCTGGAACAAAGGGCATGGGAACGTCACGACGAGACAGTTCAAGTCTCTCTCTCTCTCTCTCTCTCTCTCTCTCTCTCTCTCTCTCTCTCTCGTGATACAATCAATCAGACTCATTCAAAATACAAATATAATATCAAAATATCAGTGACAGTTATTAAAGTCAAACATGAAAAATCAAAGAAATGCAAATCGTTACGCCCACATTAAAAAAAAAAAAATTATACATAGCGTCTCCATCCCTCTCTCTGCGGAAGATACTACATAGTATAGTCTACAAACATACGTATGTATATTCATGTACCACACACACACACTCTTATATATATATATATATATATATATATATATATATATATATATATATATATATATATATATATATATCAATAAGTTAAGATATTTAAAAAAAAAATGATACATCGACTTTTGCTGTTTAGAGGATGAGCCCCTAAAGAGAGAAATCCTTCAAAACATCGATCGCTTCTTACACCTACAAAGAAGGTTCATTATTCTTCCACGCAATCACAACCTTCCTCTACTATATCATGTCTCCTCCTTTCCAAAACACTTGCTACCATCCCTTCCTGTGTCTCCCTTTCTTCCTTCGTCCCAAAACTTCCAAGCTACACAGCTTTTCCAGCAACATATTCTATATTCTCTCCACGTGACGATACCACCTCAAAAGTCTCGGATCCATCTTTTCTCTATATTACATCTTTCACCGAATCTGCCTCGTGTCCCTTTTCATGGCCGTTCAACTCCTCTTTGTACAAAACCACAAAAGATACAGTTCCACGAACTGCCAGTTACTATTTTTTTACTCCCATTCAACATTTACACATCAATTCTGAAAGAATATTTAAGCAAACATTCCATCAAGCATTGTAATTTTAGCTTTATGGGCATTTTTCTTTTAAGCAAAACTTATGGCAGAGCTCTTTTAACTTCCTGTTCACCTATTTTATTGTTACCATCACTGATTACATTTACTCTTAAGTGCCAGGGCGTATTGACTGCTTCCGCTTTTTCTATATCCACACCAGAAGTCAAAGACCCAGCTTTTAGCCCCTTATAACCTTACTATTAATAAATTTCGCTTTCACTTTGCTTATCTTGCTACACGTTCACCAGTTTGTAGTTTCTTTTAACTACCATCAATCCATAAACCACATTCTACACCACTCAGCCTCCCTCTGCTCTGTATCACATCTGTCTCCTCCCTCTGCTCTGTATCACATCTGTCTACCTTATTCTAAGCTTTTTAAGGTTCCCTTTACAAATGTAAACAACTTTAATCTCTTAATATCGTATGTAATTGACCCTCTGAAGTTTCCAGTACACGTTTCGGATCATGTCAATATTAGTGAACCACTATTTTTCAAGACATTATTTATACCCACTTAATATAAATATATATATACATATATATATATATATATATATATATATATAATATATATATATTAGATATAAATATAGGAGATATGGATCATATATATATATATATATCTATATATGAAATGAGTGGTATAGTATTGTTTGAAAAATAGTCGGTTCGCTAATCTTACCATGATCCCACGTTTCTCTAAAGAATCCTTGACTACCATGCTATCACTTGTCCAAACTCATATCGCTTTTCCCCTTATCAACCATTCTTTTATCAGTCTTTCGTTCTAGGCTAAACCCATACGATAATCCTTCCCAATTGTATCAAGTGATGCTGTGCTCTTGAATCTTTTTCGTGGCCTCTATATACGTTCTGATCATAAAAAGGAACAGTTGCCAGTCTCACCAATTTTTCTGATACTTCTTATGCCAGAAACACCTTAGATAAATTGATCTACCACTCACTTGTCATGAGCAGAGTCTCCCCTGTGATCCCATCAATTCCAGGTAATTTTCCTGTCTTCAACTGCATTTTCTTTCAAAAATGTCTATCCATTTACATCTTTGCTTCCACGATCATTTTGCTCATTACTAAGCATTTGCTGGTTTCAGTAATACTTTTATTTTTTACGAAGACGTTTGCGCACAAAATCGCTCCAAAAATTTATACAAACACTCATCATCCTTATTTTTACTGTTCTATAAATACGTATTCAACGTTTTTATTTTGTTGTGGAATTGGTTTCCGAATAAACTCCTTTTCCCAGGTACTGCACTTGTTTTATTACTACTATCTGCCAACTCGCTTCTTTGTTCCTGCTTCATAATTGCCTCTGCCCCACTGATACCATCCTTGGGCTCGGAATAATGCCAATGACATCCCTGTTGTTTGTGATCCTTAACCTTAGCCCGGATCCACTCCACCTTCTCTCTATCTGCTGCTCTGATTTCTAAACCACGTCTCTCAAATGACGACTATCTTTCACTTTCCAATTTTATTTAACTAGATAATAATCAGAAAAAAAAATCGTCCACTCATATAAACTCACTCTTCCATCTTCTCTGTACTTATACATTTTCTGACGGGATCATTTTCTTAACCACGTTCTCTTTCCCTCTATATATTACTAAGGGAATTCTTTTTCATTTTTCTCTGTTCCAAGCGTATTTATGAGCGTTTACCGCTTGAAACCACGATTCCCAACAATCAAGTCTCTGTCCTAGGAGAGCTGTTAATCAGCTCAGTGGTCCGGTTAAACTAAGATATACTTAACTTTTTCTTATCCTAATACAATATCATTAAACTTCATTTTCTTCTTCCTCCATCTTCCTCTCTCCAAGTATATTTGCATATTTTCAAATTATCACAAATAAACCTGGCATAAGCGAAGTCATACTATAAACACTTCATTGTGTAGCAAATAAAGTTTCCTATTGTTAAAACACCCAACGTTTTCACAGTTTTTGGCACTGCAACATGTGGAATACTCTGACAAAAACATCTCTTCAACTTCTTTTCGTTAACTGAATATAAAATTTATACAACAGACAGATGAAGAAGGGTACTTAGGAAATTGATGTTCAGGTCTGGAAAAAGATTGATGTATATACTCGTGAATGTGCAGGGATAAGACAAATCTTGAAGACAGAATGCAAGAAACTATTACCAGTAACTTATAATTTCAAAGTAACAAATGTTACATTACGAATTTCTGAAGTCTGAAGAATAAAAACCTATAATTGACATAATTCAGAAATTCTATCTTTTACTCTACATTCACCAACATTATGAAACAAACAATGAGAGAGAGAGAGAGAGAGAGAGAGAGAGAGAGAGAGAGAGAGAGAGAGAGAGAGAGAGAGAGAGAGAGAGAGAGAGATCTGGACAGAGGAATACATAATATAGTGGTTACTATGAAAGGCAAAGCAGTGTCCCAGTTAACCTTTGATGGAGTTATCGTCGGCCCATGGAAAGTTGTTTTGGTAATGGATACGGAATGTTTTGATGTAAATGACAGATCTGTCCCTGAAATTAAATCGATGGGTGCTAATTAACGATTCTCATTTGAATTCAACGGTATATGTGATGTTTATGTCAAATACATTGTTAATTGGCATTAACGGTTGCAAAAAATGTCACACTGAACACGAATGATGTTCGTGGTACGTACATCGATATGTGAATGTGTATAATTACATGCCCACATATATCATAAACAGTAACGAGAAAAAATATACGCATTCCAACTTTTTAAAGCAAATATTCCAAGTAACATCGAAAATACACAAAACTGGAAAACATTTATGGTAGTATATGTAGCCTTACTTTATTCCACAAGTTAATCTACTGCTAATCCAGGGACAGGTATAAGTGACATACCTGTAGTGACCTACCAGATTCTTTAAATATCAATTTCATTAGCAGGAAGTTTGATTTATAACCAAAGAGTGTTCTTTAACTTATATATATATATATATATATATATATATATATATATATATATATATATATATATATATATATATTACACACATATATATATATATACATATCACATATATATAATAATAATAATGAAACATTTGTTTCAGAGAAATGCTGCTTCTCCCAGCAGTAGGTAAAGGAAAACAAGACTTAATCATTACTCTAACCATCCCTTGCCCAGTAAAGAATTCATGGGACCCTAAGATCACTTCCATATTTTCTCACGTTGGAAAACTCAAAATTGGAAAAAACGACTAAAGTTCGATTTGATGATCAAAGGCACTTCAGGACTAAAGCAACAAAAGTGATACACTACAACATTTCAACACTTTTGGAAATTTCCAACAAGAGGAAGGATAACACAGCCCCCCCCCCCCCCCCACCTTACACAGAACGGAAACAATGGAGATTACGACTGAAGGCTTAACTACGTACATAAATTCAGAAATCATTCACTTTGGAATAAAAACAAAACTTAATAATAATGTACATATGCTACTAAGATGTGGATTAAGTGTGATTCATAAGACGAGGGCCGCTCATAACACATGACAAAACTACATGATTTATTGATGATTCTTGTGCTGCCTTTTTGCACTTGATATATGCATCTTTCTTTCTTCATTTTCATCTCCTCCTTCTTATCATCATCATTACTGCAAGCCAGTCTCAATACCTCCTTGTTAGAACAGAGCACCTTTTAATTATTAATTAATAATATATATATATATATATAATATTAATAATATATATATATATATATATATATATATATATATATATATATATATAAACACAAAACAAGGCAACATCTAGCGTCAAAAGCGAATGCGCTCCTCCATTTTACCCCTACGCTTATCCTTCCTCCACTTCCGCACATCGCCACGTCCTCAGTTTCCGCATCTCTCTTCTCTACTTTCCAACCTCGTTGCCATTCCTTCCCGGCGTCCTTCCCAAAGCCCAGCGGGTCCTCCCGACCTGGCCTGGCCTCACTCTCTCTCAGGGCGTCTGCATACCTCACGTCCTCCTCCAGAAAGGTGTCAGCAACCCTGAGAATGTGAAGAGAACTGGAGGCGACTAGGAGATAATTAGGCGGATGAAGGCACGAGAAGAATCTCGATAACACTAGGGAATAGCCGGACACGGGAGAGGGATCCAAGAAAATGGGTTGGGGTGTGAAAGCATGGGGATGGAAGGCCTCCAGCAGCTTGGATGGACCCATTTAACCTTCCTGGGTGTTACTACTACAGGAGGAAAACTGTGAGACGTATCATGAGAAATTATAAAGGAATCTTGGAGGCACCATCTTTGCATGGGAACAGAAAATAAATAATAGGTTTCTATACATATATATATATATATATATATATATATATATATATATATATATATATATATATATATATATATATATATATATATATATATACATACATATATATAAATACATACATATATATATATATATATATATATATATATATATATACGCATATATATATACATGCATGTATATACATACAAACATACATACATACATACATATATATATATATATATATATATATATATATATATATATATATATATATATATATATATATATATATATACATACTATATATAATATATATATATATATATATATATTCTACCACTCATTCCCATAAACACACTATATACACACTGCAACCGTATATTTGGAATACCATTCACCAGTGATCAGAAATACAGAAGTATTGGTATTCGCAATATATGGCGGCAACGACAACATAGTATTTTTGTGGGTCTTTTCATATTCAAGAAGTATAAGCCTATTAAATTCGGCCAGCGGTTCGAATCCCACTGATGAAGAAGCACATATCAACTTTAATTCCACTTGGATATTAGTCACTCCTAGTCACTCCCGCGATATAGTGAAATAAATATTAAATTACATTTGTGGCTTAGTAATTGTGAATATAGAAAATTTGATGGTGTATGTGACAAAAAACTCATAATCAGCCACGTGTTACACACACATATCACACAGCTATCATGGTGGAGGTGGGTTGATATCGATTCTAAAACCTGAAATCGACAGACATTTGAGCAGCATAGTTGATATCAGCTTATACCTCTCTGAATGGCTCGTTGGTCAAGTCACTGCACATCCTTGTTTCTAAATCAGGCAACAGATTGAATATACCAATAACAATCCGCTTGGGGTATGTATACAAATACATACATACATACATAAGCACACACATATATATATACACATACACAGCAGATTCGAAATCAAAATTAGCAGTTATGACTTCGACCACTGACAGATGGTCTCTAGTTTGTCAATTTTTCATAAGTTGTATTTTAACAAAAGCCTTACCTTTCACATTAACAATGCTCCCTGATCCTTATTTCCTGCTGAGATCGAACAGATTTCCTGAACAGCAACACCGATGCACAGAAAATGTGCTTTATTCCTCACACCGTTGGACTTCGGAACAATCTTTCTAAGGTCTTTGTTGCAACTGGGACTTCAAAAGTCCAAGAAAAGATGCAATGCATTATTACTAAAAAAAAAAATTTCCTTGTAGTTTAATGAGTTACTTATATTTTTATATATATATTAATTACTTTGTTCATTAATTTTCCTTTTCCAATAACCGACCTCTTGTTTCTGTATTCCCATATTCCTCGGGAGCTTAAATTACAAGGCAATGGCTCCTGTGAGCTTCTTCCATATGAAAAAGGTTCATGTTCTGAATAATAATAATAATACTAATAATAATAATAATAATAATAATAATAATAATAATAATAATAATAATAATAATAATAATATCTCTACTGAAAGTCAAGGGATTATTTATAAATATATATATTATATTAAATTTTTATAAATATATATATATATATATATATATATATAGATATACATATATATGTTATATATATATATATTATTATATATATATATATATACTATATACTATGTATGGTATATACATATATCTGTAATTTGAGTGTATGCTTATATATATATATATATATATATATATATATATATATATATATATATATATATATATATGTATATATATATATATATATATATATATATATTATATATATATATATATATATATATATATATTGCCTCGGCATTCAGTTATGAAGTGTCCAGAAGGAGTTACTGAGTTTATTGCATGTGATACGTTTTGCACAATTCCTTGTCTTAGAGTCAGGCTTGTGTCGAGTAATTCTTGCACCATTCGATCGTTTTTTAACTTTAAAGATCGCCTTCAGCCCAACGTTATTTATAAATTCACATGCCCTGGATGTCCGGGCTCTTACGTTGGATCGACTCGGAGATTACTGAGAGTCAGATATTGTAGCCATTTAGGCTTTAGCTTCCGTACAGGTCAGAGGATAAAACCACCAGAATTTTCCAATATCAGAAACCACTCTATAATATGCAAGACTGAAATTCAAAAAGAACACTTTACAATAATTGATTATGTTAAACATTCTGACCAACTAACAACGCTGGAGTCGTTATACATTAAAAGACTGGTGTCCTCATTAAATGTTAATTTGTCCTCGTCACCTTTGTACCTGGCATAGTTGTCGTCGCTTCTCTCTGCCAACTGTAACTCATTCCATCTTCACTTCTGATCATGGACGGTTGGGGTTTTTAGTAGTCTCTCTTTTTATTTACAGCTCTTTTCAATCTTTTTTAGACTTTATTTTTTTAAAATTGTGAATTCCTTGTAACTTTCAATGACTGTCTATAATATGTCTTTGTATTTTATTCACAGACTGATGATGCACACAGATGTATGTGCGAAACGTATCATATGCAATAAACTTGGTCTTTTAAATTTCGTATCATGGCCTCCTTCTGGACACTTTATATATATATATATATATATATATATAGATATATATATATATATATATATATATATATATATATATATATACATACATACATGCACATGTCGTTTGAGTATATGTGTAAGTGCACACGCGTTCACTTAATAATCAAAATTTTCCAAAAACAATATACATATATAAATATTTCAATAGAGTGTAAATAGAAAACGAAAAAAATCTATATTATCCATTATAATTAAATCCCCACAAAATAGAAGATATTCAACCAACACGGAACGAAATGAAGAGCATAATAATTACAACAAGAGACGCAAGTATCGATCTTAACCTACCATTAATATCTTCGTCCAGAGGAGTATCTTTTTTTTATTTCTTTTACAATATCCTGAATAATCCGGGTTTCCGAGTCAATATCCAAGACTCCCACGAGTCACTCACTCCCCCTGTTTTTCCATTCCAAATTATCATATCCATCCTGGTTCCAACATTATTCCATCCAGTATTCCCAAGGAATCACTCGTTTTGGGCAACGCACAAATTATTTCCACTCTCTCATTTTCCGTCTGTTTGTCTGTCTCTTCTCTCGTCGTGTATTATTGATAAATTAATAATAATTAAAATAATCAAACAAACTGTATATATATATATATATATATATATATATATATATATATATATATATATATATATATATATATATATACTCTGAAGATTTCTCCTCCGAATGTGGAGAATGGCTGAATTCTGCAATAACCAAAGGCACGAGGGAAAACTTTTCACATATACATTCGACCTTCGTCTTTTCCCTTCAGACATGTCATCACTCGCATCCTACACTTACTTAACACGTGATCGAAAATTTATGCAAACGCAGCAACCACAGTATGGTGAAATTTATTATCCTTTCGAGAACGAAAAATAATGGAAATAATATCAGGAGTCTTAACGATTACAGCAAACTAGCGACTTTGGGTGTAAATGAATATAAAAAAGGGAAGAGAAAAATAAAACGCATCTCTTGGTTATCGTAAAAATATGTTTCAGGGGACGGAGCGCCCCATTGAGCTGCTGGGGGAGAAGAGAGGGAAACGATGAATTGAGGAAGAGGGCGAAGGAGAAAAAGCGAAAGGGTGCACAAAGAAATGAAGGAAGGGGGAACCGTGCAAGGAAGAGAAAATACTCCAAAGAAAGGATATGAAATGATTCGTGGAGAGGACATGGCAAAATCATATCCAGCAACCCAACTCACTCAAACTAGTAGGAGGTTCAAGAAGGTGAACTGTAAACATATTATGGAACGTATTCCGGGTAAACTAGTTTGATAATGACCCAACATTATGAAAAGGACTTCATAACTAAAATCCTGGTAATAAAAACTTTAGGAAAACCATCGATCTATAAAACTAGATATACATGCACACTTAATGGAAGATGCAACCTATAATGAAAAAACGACAATAAAAGTTAAGAAATAACCTGTATAAAATATTATATGAAAGTCAACTCAAATATTATGTCGCTGACAACAAAAGAACAACTTAAATACAAAGACATACAAATTCAAACAATAAAAGGTATAATACGTTTATTTACATCTCCTTTGTATGAAAATAACAGGTCAATATACAAGTATTGCCATTGTTTGTTTTTGCATTAACGTACACATTAAAATTTACTATTATACCTATGTATACACATAACGCGCGTGCCCGTTCGTCTTTCTGCTAGTGTGTGAGATTCAGAGAGAGAATTTCAAATTAGTCTACAAGAAATAAGAATATATGAAGAAATGAAACAGCGTTATTCATCATTTTTTCTGCCAAAACAAAAGCTTAATAATGGATGATGCAATAACAGTATACAATGAACAAATTCTGGAATGGAACAGAAGAGAGAGAGAGAAAAAAAACCTTGTGAAAGTAGTTATACGATAAAACTATCAAGTACTACAAACTGCATACATGCATTGGTTAAGTAGACGGAGCAAGTGCGTATGAAAACGGAAAAGAAGGGAAGAGAGAGAGAGAGAGAGAGAGAGAGATGGGGGAGTGGCATTGCTAGGGTGATGGAGGGGGTAGTGATGGGAACACAAGATTTTGATATATTCATAAAAACGAAGAGAAGGAAACTGGAAAATGGAAAGCTGTGGCTGAGTGAGCAGACGCGTGGCAGGGGGAAGTCAACGAAGACGTGGGGAGGGGGCAGGAAAATATACCATGGGGTGCGGGGGAGGTAGTACGGGGTCTCGGATTGGGTGTTAGATGCAATGCCTGAGGGGGAGGGGGAGGGGGACCTGACTAACTAAAAAAGGAGATGGGAATAAAAAAGCGAAAACTGAAGACTGAAATGATCGATGACAAGTTGGAAATCAAGTCATACTTTTTTTTTCTTTTTTTTTTTCTTAACTCTGAGACTAGAGCTTTGTTTACGCGGTCTTGATAGGGACGTGTGCTTTACATTTATCTTCTTACTAATATTAATATATTACAATATCTACTATTTCGTATTTCCGCGAGATTAAATCCCTTGAAGCTGGTGTTATCAGATTACTGTATCTGCTTCCTGCTTCAAAAATTCGTAAGCCTCTTATGAAATTTGTGTTGAGGCTAAAGACAGACTGATAACATCTCGGAGACCAAAATAAGATCCAGATCCAGGAACTGAATATTCTAACATCAAGCGATTGACCCATATTCGGCATTTTTGCATCCAACGCCGATGCAAAACGCTTGCAATGGCTAAAGAGATACATTGGTGTGTGTGTGTGTGTGTGTGTGTGTGTGTGTGTGTGTGTGTGTTTTCAATATCACCTGGTAAGTGAAGACGCAGTCAGGATCCTAGTATTTTCCATTACTTACGAGGCGCTAGAATGCTTTTATATATAATTTTTTCTTGCTGAAGTTCAAACGTATCTTCACAGTGGATCTTGAGTTTTACACGGTGGCGTAAAGAAATAAGATTAAACCAAATCCCAATAACGGACCATAATAGACTAACCCAGGAAATCATGAAATGAATCAAGCTAGCATAAACTAGTAACTGAATCTCAAAATAACAATGAGAGGTATTCTTTTGCAAAATGGTGCTCAACATAAACAACTGACGCTCAATTCTCCTGAGTGTGTTAAAAATATTCTCTTTGGTTATCGGATTAGTGCCAAAGATATTTTTCTTTCTCTCACAAGAAACCGAATGAATCCAATGATTTTGTTTAATACATTTCTTGCTCTTTCGACTTCTCCCCTCTTCCTCAAATCTCCTTCCTCCCGAACTTCCATGCAAGATCTCCCTTCCATTCTGCAACTTCTCCTCAACTCCACCCTTCCACTTTTCTGCTCTCTTACTGATCCTTCTCTTTCTTCTTCTTGATCCCTTATTCCCCATGTCCTCGAACGCCGCCCCCCCCCCCCCTCCCATTCGATACTCAAAATCTACCTCTTCATCCACCCTCCCAACTCGAAAGCCTTCTCACTCTTTAAAACTAACCTTAGAAAGGTACCTCAAGGACTAATAGGCCTTAGAGAGAGAGAGAGAGAGAGAGAGAGAGAGAGAGAGAGAGAGAGAGAGAGAGAGAGAGGTTGGGGCACCTCCAACAATCCCCATTCCCCTGCCTACTTCCCTTCCTTCTTCACCCAACCCCTGGGGAGTTTAGGGGTTCTAAAATTCAATTTAAAGTGCAACTAATGTGGCGAGAGCGCTGGAAAGGCCGCCGGAAATGGAATTTAATGGACCGAGCGCTGATCGATTCACTGTTGGAATAATGAAGCTGCCTTTTAATTATGCCATTATTCATGACTGTGTAGGGCAACTTTATCTCTCTCTCTCTCTCTCTCTCTCTCTCTCTCTCTCTCTCTCTCTCTGGTGGTGTCTCATTAAGGCTTTCAAGAGGAGATGAGAGAACATTTATTTAATCCTTAATATGTCATTAAACTTTATGAATCTAACTGATTAATATAAGGCATTCCAGGTCTCATGTCTCTCATCATCACAACGAAGTAAATTGAGCAAAAAGGAGTTGTTAGCCATCCCTATTCCTTAACAGGAATCATGACTGTACTCTTTCCCAGAGGCGTGCTTATTTCATTTTTTTAGAGAAACGATATAACTGTAAAGAAGCTATATATATAAAAGATAGGAGGACCACACCACCACCTTCTCCTTATTAATATTTTCATTATATCTATTTTGTAAAAAAGAAATTCAAAAGGTCTTTTGCACCATACGCATCACGTTCGTACCGCAATCAATCAATCAATACTGTTAAAAGATTGAAGCAGGTCTCCTTGGCATGTCTAAAGTGATGATGCTATTCCATCACTAGAATATGGAACCCTGGAATGACGTACATATAGAGGTCGGCTTCTGGACGCTGGCTCTTCAGGTCAGGAACAAAGTGGAACGGAGGGCACGTGGTAGTGACGAGAAAATGAAAAAGGATTAAAAGCCAAGTGCCACTTCAAAAAAAAAAAAAAAAAAAAAAAAAAAACGCTGGTCATAGACTGAAGAAAGAGTTTATAATGGCGTAGTTAACAGAAAACCTGATATTTTCCTCCTGGTACAAATGTCAATAAATATGCAGGCCATAATTACAGACAACAATCGCTCTGAGTGACACGAAAAGCTTTAAAGGTCATGGTTAGAACAATCGCCCAGATCACACAACACACCAGTACTGAATTTATTTTTTATTTTTGACAAACACCAATACAAAAATAACGCGTGAAGAACTCATGTTACATTTGCGAAAGATGATAATGACACAGTAGAGACAGCGTTTCAGTTTTAGGCATGGACTTGAAGAACGGTCAGGTTTTATACAACTGTACTGTATTTAAACGGTCACAATAATTACTAAAATACGTGCCTTCTGAAGACTCTCTCTCTCTCTAGAGCTCTCTAGAGGAGAGAGAGAGAGAGAGAGAGAGAGAGAGAGAGAGATTTTCCATTGCTCACTGTCTCTCTCTCGTCTAGCGGTATTAAAGAAAAATATATTAATAAAAAAATTATGCGATTTCTTGATTTCCTTCTCGAGCGTCGTGGAATTAAAAGATAATATTTACATTAGCCGTGATCTCTAAGACCAGCCAAGCGGGTCAGAGGGAAAATAGGCACCCAGAGGTGGGCCCGGAGAGAGGAGGGGTGGAAAGGAAACTTAGGGGGTAAAGATGGAGGAGGAGGAGGAGGAGGAAGAGAAGAGGAGGTTATGGCATGTAAATAAGAGGAAATAGGAAAATACATATTATTACCAACACTAAAAAGTGATCACGAGAGAGAGAGAGAGAGAGAGAGAGAGAGAGAGAAATGTAATTACACATGCAAGAAAAGTCAAAATTTGATCTTGGAAGACAATAGAAAAAGAAAAGACCATAAAAAAATTATATCTGGAAAGACTAGATCCATCAAATACTGGCAAAACAAACTATGGGGAATATAGAGAAGATAAAAAAAAACATAAAAAAGAGTAAATTATGGTTAGCAGGTAAAAAAAAAATTTTCTTAAAAATTATATCTCATGCATTGGTATAACATCTAAAAACATAAAATAATAAATTTAAAAGGCAACCGCAAATTATACTTGAAATTATATTCCTGATCAAAGAAAATCATGAATAACTACGCAAAATAAATTAGATCTCGCTTCCACAAACGTTTTAATTGGCATGGAAAAAGAATGCGTGACGTACGATCAACACGCTTATAAATAATAATAATAGTAATAATAATAATAATAATATAATAATAATAATAATAATAATAATAATAATAATGTGACAATGGGGCTTCTATCTAATAAAAATCCTGTCGGTAATAATAAAGCGTACCATTACCATCATTATTGTTGTCATTATGATTATCATTATGAATGCTTGGAGAGAAAAGAACAGAGACAAACGACCCCCCCATTTCCGACAAACGAGCAAGAATAACCAATTACTATGGATCAAACACACAGCCGCTTTCATTCGTCGAGCGTATACATTATTCATACAATGGCGCTGAATTTGATGATTAAAGCAAAAAAAAAAAAAAAAAAAGTCACTTTTGTTCTTTTATCTCGTTATTATATTAAACACAAGGAACGACCATAAAAATCCCCGATCTGAGCCTTTCAGTAATTCTATCATTAAAGGCCGCTTCTTTCATTTATTTCAATCATGAAGGCGCCAATCGGGCCGTAGGCCTTTTCGCCTTTTCGATCCTGTGAACAAAAGTTGTTTACGTTCCAAGTTCAAGTGAACAGTTCGCATGCCACTTAAACCCTTCCTCTGCGCGCCGCCGTCGGCCTTCGCTGCGTCTGGGAAGATCATCGACTCCTGGGGAAATACTCCGGCATTTTTCTCTCAAGTAGAGCCAATGATTAAATCTGCTGGGCAATATTGCAAAAGAGAGAGAGAGAGAGAGAGAGAGAGAGAGAGAGAGAGAGAGAGCCCTGGTGCGTACCACAGTTATCATAATAACTACTTTATCAAACAAAAAGACATAGTCTCTCGTCATGCGCCTTTCACATACAAACAAGAGGGATCGGAAAAGCAAGGCCCAACTACCGTAACCTACAATTACGTCTATGACAATAAACAAAAGAAAAATACTTTCCTAAAATCACGCAGGTTTCAACTGCAGTTACGCAAATGCATAAATAAAAAGAAATTAAACCTAAATGTCAAAACCCTTAGCTCAGTAGTCTATATTTTTAATGAATATCTTATCACCAAAAGATCAAGCCTTTCGTCTAAGAGTAGGGACATTCGAAAAAAAAAGCCAATCAAGTACTGACTCTGCAATCTGTCGGTCTGCTTAGCTATAAAATATGAATATTTCATCATCTTTCTTTTTTTTTTTTATTTGGATGAAACTCTACAAACCGCCGTGCTGTTCCTTCAGAGAAAGTTCCATGAACTACGATGAAATTATGTTATCGATAGTCACTTCCCAGGAGTCCAGCGCGGCCACAAAGAAAGTAAAATGGATAGCTCGATCGAGAAGAAATGTATAAAATACTGGATATTGTACAACAACGAACGATATAAATGATGAAATACTGCGATTCGGGTTATGGCCATTAAACTTCGATCACGTTCCTGCAATGTGCCATGAAACCTTAATATCAACAGTAAGCAAACGCCAAGTGTTTACCGAAAGTCACAAAAGGTCAGAGTTGACTAATTTATTGATTGAATTCCTGTGTGATATACGCTTACTAAATCTTGAGTATAATGTAGCCAGAAGAATAAACTCCTCTTGGCCACAATACTTCGCCCTGTTTACTTAACGTCAGACAACAAGCCGATACTGTTGACGGACTCAAATATAAGGTTGGGAGGCAATCTTCCTTTTTCATTCCTTTCTTTTTCTCCTTTTTTGGTGGGCTGTTGGTTGGAGGGTTTTTACCTGGAAGACAATTCGTCTCTCTCTCTCTCTCTCTCTCTCTCTCTCTCTCTTGGGGAAGAACGAAACACTAAAAACATCTTGTGGCAGACTCATTCAACATGAGAGAAACAATGTTTACCTTCTTGGAGTACTCCTTCCGTCAGGTGGATTGATAGACAATGAATTTGATAAACCTGGCGTGACCACTACAAAGGTCATTGCAACCATCATAAATATTTAAAAAAAACCTTGATGTGCAGTCATGTCTCCCCTGCCCTCCCGATCCCCTGCCAACCACGCCTCCACCTTGGGTGGACAAACAGGTTTGTAGGAGGAAAGGGATGTGTAATGACTCCCCTACCCACCAGATCCCCTACCTACAAAAGAGAGATCCATTTGGAATTTATATATATATATATATATATATATATATATATATATATATATATATATATATGTGTATATATATATATATATATATAGTATATGTATGTATATATATATATATATATATATATATATATATATATATATATATATGGATAACTGAATCACGAAAGTTTGGAACGTAATGAATATATAAATAAAGGTAGAAGCCACGAAGGAGTAGCTGCAAAATTTTTCGACTCAACATCCTTCACTTAGCAGACTGACTGACATTAGAAACTAAGTGGACAAGGAAGTGGCTATGCATAAGTGACAGATAGGGATTATAAAGGAAATAAGTACCTAGAATCCAACACACCTGGAAAATTAGTAACCTTCCCAAAGGTTTACAAAAAGATTAAGTCCAACTGCTCAGACAAAGGGAGGTACAAGAAAATTAAAGGATTATACAGGTCGGCAACTGACAACATTCAAACTTTTGGTTAACAAAAACCTTTTTTTCGCAAGATAAACTTGTTCACAAAATATATATTAAAATATCTATAAGGCAAGTAATTTGTATTTAAGTCTGTGATTGTATCTTTGAGGTCATTCTAAAATATGTTACAATCACAGAAGGATCTAAATGACACAGGCCACGACTGACATTGAAATTACAATGGGAAGTAAGTTGTATAATGGCAGATTCTAAAAGATTTTGTGATAAGACGTCTTTTGATCTTGCAATTACTGAACTACCAATCCAGTTTATCCAGTGGCTGTTTTCACTTAAATAAATGAATATTGCATTCCATGTTTGTCAAGTTTTGACAGAATATTTATGCTGTTTGATTCTTACTTCTAAGTCCTTGCTAGATTCACCGACAGAAAAAGAGGAGCAGTCCATACATGGAATTTTATATATTGTGTTATTGCTTTCCCTGGGGCCATTTTTTATTAACATTCCTTTTAGTGTGTTATTATAGGAAAAAACGAGGTTAACCTTAAAAGACTTTAACAATGATTTCATGGTTTCAAAACCATTAAAATAAGGGAAAGTATAATACTTTTTGTGGGCTTTATTATAGCAAATATCTAATATATGTGAAGGATAAAATAAATCTGTCCCTGTTTTTCTTATGTATTCAATTTCTTGATCCAAAGATTGGGGACCGACATTGTGAAATGCTCGTAAAAACATAGAAGGAAAAATTGATATTTTGTTATTAAGTTTAATTTAGAATTTGAAAAAGACAATTGCCTCCTTTCTTAGATGTTTTGATACATAGAGAACCATTTCAATGCACATTCAGTATTTATAGGAAACCAAACAACAACTAAACTTATGTCCATTTTTATTCAGCACCATCTTAATATCAAAATATAAATTTTTTTGCTTAACATAAGTTTGAATGTGGTCAGTTGCCGACCTGTATAATCCTTTAATAGTCTTGTCCCTGTGTCTGAGCAGTTGAACTTAATCTTCTTAAACTGTACCCATGTTTTGTTTGGGAAGGTTACTAATTCTCCAGGTGTGTTTGATTCTAGGTTCTTATTTCCTATATAATCCCTATCTGTCACTCATACGACCCTTCCATGTCCACTCAGTTTCTAATGTATGTCAGTCTGCTAAGTTAAGTACGTTGAGTTGAAAGATCTTGCAGCTACTTCATTGTTTCACTTTCCTTCGTGGCTTCTACCTTTATATATATATATATATATATATATATATATATATATATATATATATATATATATATATATATATATATAATATAGTATATACTATATATATATATATATATATATATATATATATATATATATAAAGAGAGAGAGAGAGAGAGAGAGAGAGAATCTAATATGCTCTCATGCAGGAATTAAATTAAATGTGAATATCGCAAATGTGGCAGCCTTGTCTTGTTTTTGTCTGCATTGGGAGCGGCATACGACAAAAATTCTCTTATACAAATAAACTAATAAAAACAAAAAACGCAACACTCTCGGAAAGCAAGCTCTATCTTTAGTCAAAACGCATTTGCATCACGATTAAAGAAGAAACACGTAGAAAAATAACTAAATACGATTATCGTTCCCAATTAACAGACCTTGACAGCAACGTTATGCGAGAACGCAAAGGCAAATTCGCCTAAAAAAGAAGAAAAAAAGATAGTACGTATCTCCAACAGGTGTGTTTTAAAAACTAAGGAAACACTGTATTACTTTATTGTATCTTCACATTTATGCGTAAATAACCAAATAAATAAATACAATTAGACACGTGCATGAAGCAATTTATCTTTCTGACTCCTATGGATTTCTTCTATAACCAAAGGAAGTCTTCATTCTGAGAGGCGAAGATCTGGGGTTAAAAATCCAATAATTAAACCGTCAATGACATTAATTATATGCATAAAACTTGTGATTTGTCGAAAAAAACACCTCCCCCAATCAAAAGCTCGTTAGCGGAGGGAGGGCGAGTCTAATGTATCGAAAAACTCTATTCTCTAATTAACCATTCTTCGACAAAAACATACAAAACGACAAAAAATTTCGAACTCATAATTAAAAAGCAAAAGCTTCTATTACCATACATCAAAGGCGTAATTACGCGTATCGGGGGTAAAATAACAGTGGTTCCTCGGCAGTTATGATGTAACGGTTACGTAACCTTCATCTGGAGCATTCTGAACGTAATTATCCCAACGGGAACCTGAAGGCCAAACTCGTGTTTTCATTTGGTGGAGGGGAACTAATAATTAAAATGTATAGAAGGTGGATATAGATGATAGTACACCTACTGTATATCCAAAAGATAAATAACCTATTACTCATACATAGAAGCGATTACCAAAAAACCAAAAATGACCTCAGATTCCCACCCACGTTCTAAAAGTCATACATATTCCCAGGCCCAGTATACATATTTCCCAGTCATTCATACAATACGTAGAACGTTTTCAGATGTGTCTCGACGTGTAATGTAATTAACCGGGATTCACGTTAACAACGACAGAGCGCAGAGTGAACAGAGTGAACTCTGAGTCAAGCAACTTGTTCAGTCAACACAGCCCAACCCCTACTTAATCAAAACATAAAACTCTCAGCTCTCCTCCTATGTCAAGACTATTAATAACCCGCAGCTCCTTAGGAGAAAGGTTTCGAATCACTTGAATTAGTCAATGAATGTTATTTTTTTCTTCCTAATGTTTTGACAGAGGCCGAGCTACGATTGTGATCTTTAACGCCTCTGAAAAACATTGT
>NC_087213.1:79302618-79337618 GCF_015104395.2 Macrobrachium nipponense | reverse complement strand
TAGAGAAAAGACAATATCATTTTCATGTTTTCAAATGACATTACCAAATAAAAGTTAAAAAATATCCTGCCCTTTAAAACAAAGAAGAAATAACCTTCTATACCTTAACCCCCACATTCCTGCCCTACCTTCACCACTACCTCTTTACTGACTGCTAAAAAGAGAAGTGTGACAAAATATTCATACAAATTATGACGCACAGTAGAAAAATAACAAGTGAACCGTATGCAAAAGTAATGTGAAACCTGTCCTAAATGAATGAGAGCCGACGCAAAAGCAGCTACTTTGACGGGATGCCAGGTGTTGACGGAGAATTCAATAGCACTGTATTACGTACATGTGATATGGCCCTATAGATACAACATGGGGGAGGAGGGATCGATTACGAGGGTGCTTGAATCCTAGAGGTCGTTCGAGGAGGAGTGAGAATATAGTCTTGCTAGAGAGAGAGAGAGAGAGAGAGAGAGAGAGAGAGATATCAAATTTCCACTTGCGGAAAAAGTGCGGACTTCCTACTGTGATCAAGTAAACCGAAAGGGCCCAGGAGGCTACTCAGCATTAACAGCAATCCATCCCACTGACTTTACACACAAGTTCAAAATGCTATAGATCAGTGATGCACTGTGACAGTAACTGACAAAAACGTCTTGTATTTAAGAACACTGCCAGCAATGTGAGCACCAGACAAAACACATAAAATTAATAAATAAGCAATAAATAAATAAATGTCTTGATTAACCCTTGACATTCCAAATCATTTGAGAAGAACAAATGAGAGTCATAATAAATGTTTCGTTTACGTCCCTCTCTATTCAACCGCAGAGATTATCATTAACTTAAGTCATGGTTGCTGAATTTCCCGTCTTTTGAAAAGTTGCAGAAGGCCTTACATCTTTTCATTTACATATAGGTATTTAATTTCAAGAGGCACTGCCAGCGTACACTTATCTTAAGATTGAAAAACCAGTTCATGTTTGGATCCAAGATAAAATTTCCAGAGGACTGGAAAACTGAAGGAAAGAATACTTAATTAAAAAAAAATGTACAGGGAGATTAGAGAAAGGCTTACCTACAGAAGAAGCGAACATTAACATCAAACCGGAAGGCCAAAAGAAAAAAAAATACGCAATCCTATGAGTCCTGGGCAAAAGTTAGTAATGTAAACAAAACTATCATAGCAAAATTTGCCATTCTGTTGATTCATGAAAAAACAAAAAACTAGAACGAGTTCATGAATAAATAAACAAGTTAAAATCTGTCAAAACATCTCAAAGAATTCATTCCACATTCTAAAGGAATAAGGCTACGGGGTAAATGTTTGAATGATTTGGCATACAATCTGAAGAAAAGTCAATGGCTCGTGAAGGAAACTATACAGACTCACGCAACTATAGCAAAGGATAAACAAATAAATGCCAAATATACATTTCATCGTATTAGTGAAAAGCATCGTTGTTGTTAGTAACTGGGCACTTAAAACCAAATGCCTAAAATGACAGCTTCACTCGATCACGAATGGGAATATTCCTAAAACCCCAATTTCCATCAGCCTGAGAATAGATCATTCACTCAGGGCTGTCACCAACTAGAGCACATTGAGGTATTTATCTGCTCATAATCAAGCTCTTATTGATTAGGTTAAAATATGGAGAATAACGGATGAATTGTGCGAAGGAAGGAGAGAGTGAGAGCATAATGGGGAACAAAGGACGGAGTGAAGTATGCCTTCCAAGAGGTATAAGTAAGTACAAAAGGCGAAGCAAAAACATAAATTACTCCTGTTCTGAATGAGCGCAAACAGAACATTAATATGACGTTGAAACATGCAAATCACAGCCAACTGGCCGCTTACCCCAATGGCACACTCACTGCACGGCGTGGGGCACGAGCGTGTAACCATACGACGGCCAAACGACCCCCAAGGGGAAAGGGAGGGTAACAGAGGGTGGGGATGGGTTGGGGGCGGGGGGGGATGGAGGGGAGGGAAAGAAGGCAAGGGTTATAACTCTCGTCAGGTAAGGGCAATTTTCTATTCAAGCTAAAATAGGCGTAATTATGTTGGGATTAGCATATTTCTTCGGAGCAAATATAAACAAAACGCTATTCAAGGCCGAGCCTCCGGGGTGATATATTCAGGAACCAGTCTGTAAGTGCCTGGCATTTTTCATGAAGCGAGACGTAAATTTATTCGACAAATATACCGATTAAAAATGTAACGGCGGAACTCTTGAGTACCTGAGGGGAAATACATCTAGAAAAAGTTTTTATTCGCGCAGAATGATATATATAACAGGTTAAAATTACGGAGAATTCTGAAGCTTGACAAGAGAGATTTCTGAATCGTTAAAAGAAAATCCTGGAATATTACTGGGAAAATGTTAGAACTAAACAAATAACTAACGTTCAAAATAGACGAAAATAGCGACGTACTTCTTTCAGAACACTGTGTGAATCACTAAACACATTTCATCAATATTTTACTGTGGAATGTTTGCGTCTGCTGTACTAGCATCAGTTCTGAAGAGAAGAAATTTTGATGTTTAATTAAATTTCCTTCACATATCACGAGTCTACACTGAGGTCAAACTTTTGCTTTGACGATTTCAATATCTTTTCAGTGCATACATATATAACTAATAAAGAAAAAAAAAAGAAAAAAATTCGACTTTTTCATATCAAATTTTTCCTTCTGTTGGAAAACTAAAACTAAACATTCCTCTCCATCCTTCTAAAAGTAAAGACTCAACAAGCCTAAAAATCTGGTAAGACAAAGCTAAATTATCTATGAAATTTCGACAATTCTATTAGCACTGGAATCATTCTGTCCTTCGACAGGCATGAAGGAGGGCCCAATTTTTAATCAGAACGTATAATAATTATCAAAAGGAAACTATTTTTAACAGTTTTCGATAAAACGTAGAACCCATGTACTAACCGCGAAAGAGAAGACTATCATGACCTATTCTAAAATAATCTGTCCTCTAAGGAAAATAAATCGATGGGTCGAGCGTCTAACACACATGCAAAAACGGAGAGAGAGAGAGAGAGAGAGAGAGAGAGAGAGAGAGAGAGCCAAAGGCATATACTATACTTGTTTAGACCCATTTAACAATACATAACAAAGCTTGACCTCTCGGCCGTTTGACCCAGATGGCTTAGATTAATTGAGTCCTCCGTCAAAGGATTCCTTTGTGAGCACGTAAACATTTATTGAGGAACAAACGCAACTGCTGAGCCGATACTTGAAGCCTCACTGGGCTTAGCAAGGGGATGGCCAAATATCAGGCCAACAGGAAATAAAGACGGCTCTTGAAATCTCCAATTATAACTAAAGACTGAATGTTTCATCTTTCCTCTCGCATCCTTTATCGTATATTTTTTTTCACCAACAAAGGAAACGAAACTGCTTAAATTCATCGCTTCCCCACAATGTAATATTATGCCTTCAGACTACTGGTACTGTAAGTATGTGTGTGTATATATATGTATGTAACGGTTGGTGTAAAACTATATATCATTGACTCTTAAAATTAATTTATGAACTTTTGCTTTTTTGTGATTCATACTCATATTCCATTCCGCTACGAATCTATTTGTTGCTGTGAATATATCATGTGGATAATACAAGGAATCAGGCAATTCCAACCGGACCTTTTCAATTAACTAATGTCACAGAACTTGAGTAATTCAGAGGACTGATGACGTGCCGGTGACAACACAAGCTAAGTGACTTTCATTGCCACACTTCATATTTTAATACATACTAATTTTCAATGTCATATGTTGTGGTTGACATAAAGATAACAAAACATAAGTAAATCAGGCAAAAAAAAACAATTAAAAGCAATTATACAATGGTTCTCTTACCCAGATATTCCTTCCATAGTACGGATTCAATAAATAAAAGAATGCTGTACTTTGATATTTTTTATGTTACTCTTTTGATGTTGTGAAGACGGCAACGATATCGATAAACATTTTTACATTTTCTCTTCATAAGCAGAAATCGAGAGGCAAAGCCAGGACGTTGCATCAAAACAAAACAGTAGAAGGAACAACTGTTTATAAACTTCACAGCTGACGATAACCCTGCAGATTAAGAAAAATATAAAAAAAGTGAGAACTAGAGAAGAAAGAATAAAATAAAAGTCGTTCATAAACAGTAAAACAAATTCTACAAGCACTTTTACAAAAAAATAATAATAATAATCCAATAACGTGTGAGAACTTAAGAATGCCCAATAAGCGATTCCGAGAAGCAAACAAGGGTTAAAAGAAGCCTCAGCTTTCCGGAAACGTTTTGTACCGAGTCCTGATCACGGAGCAAGTCACTCATCTAACAGCGAAATGTTGGCAAACACAATCCACCAAAATAAATCTATTTTCAACGATGTAGCTGCCTTTCACGGAAGTTTGCCGATACTGTCGAATCACGTTGAAATAAACGACGCCTGCTTCAATCTAGGCATTTGACAGCGCTCGTTTCTCAACGAGTCCTGCCAATTTCTAGGGGTGTGTTAAATCCCAAAGAGCACTGAAGTTTTGGGGTTGATTATATCTGATAATATCATAACTGCATTCTAATCCTTAATAATATGAACTATACAGATACATTAAGGTTTCGCCTGAAATCTATCGAGCAATTAAACGGTCCAGTCTTGACGTTTCACCGTCTTTTTAGGATGAAGTCGAACAGGATAACCCGTCATTACCACATCAATTTCCGGTAATTACCATCTAATATGTTTACGCTAAGGCTAGTTAGTCAGCAAGTCATTAGTCTCCATGTGGCGAAAAACAAGACCAAAGAGCAATTCTGCCTCTCCTGAAGAAGAAAAAGAAGAAGAGGAGGAGGTGGAGGAGGAGGAGTAGTAACGATTTAAGAAAAAAATTTCCCTTGAATATTTATCTACAAAATGAATGTTAATCGAATATCGTGGCAAATATCTTATCGATCACTTTCATTGAATTAGGCACTTTCAGACCATTATTATTTCATTTAATACACTTTCTACTCATCAAAATGGACTATTTTCTTTGTTATTTAAAGGATATTAAAGCAATAACATCAGGGATTCAAAAGACCATTCTGTACCCTCACGCTTCAGTAAATGTACCCACAGGTTTGAGCTGATACCCTAACACAGCTTATCTGTCCACTGAGAAATGAGCAGTTACCCACAACCCACAGTACTAAGGCGAAGACAACTCAACATCAGCAAACGTTTTGTTGGCAATACTTCGTTACCTACATCTTCAGCCACTAAAGAGTTGTGACCTGCTTTCCAATCCCGAGCTGCAAAGCCAAACAGATCATTGCAAGGCCGGATATGCACTCTTCTCTTACCGGAAGTATATCTGGAAAAAACTACCAAAATTTCCCTAAGTCGAGTCAAAGTCATTTTAACTCCAAGAAATCAGCTATATTTGCGGTTCATCGTTCAAGAATGTTGCAAAGTGGGATTCTCAGAATATCACCAATCCTTTAGGAATCTCTGCTGGGGATTCGGAAGTGTAAAAAACTTGCTTTAGACTTTCCACCTATGATACATAACCACGAAACATTATTCAAAGATGTAACTTTATAAATATGCGTAAAAAATATTAAAAGCCATTAAGATAATGAACTTAAAAAGCATTATTAACGAAATTTAACATAACATAAATTCAGCAATACGCAAAAACAGCACCGGAAGTCATTCAGTTATTTCATGCTATTATCATACAGTCTTTCAGACACAGAAGGATACAAAGAGACAATTTCTTATTCTGGATACCAAGGAAAGCATTTTCCTTTTCATTTTCCTTTATAAGCTTGAGGGTGGGGAGGTTTGTTCTTCAGATGAGTGAAAGTTTCTGTAGCTTATCATGCGTAACATTTACTCACAAAGTACTAATCTCAAAACGTCATTAGGAAATGCAGCAACAAAACTGCGCACAATTTCTATACATAGCAAAAGCGACAGAAAAGATGACAAACTCACAAAGAATGATAATTTCCTTTTAGAGGTATTCGTCAACTAAATATCTAATAGAGCTATTCGTTATCTAATAAGTCTAAAACGAACTAATGAGGATTGAAAGGTTTGCTCAGTCTAGCATGAATTACAAGAAAACAACAAACCTTTCTCAGAAATGCAGAAGGGAGGGGACTTGAGTGTGTACTTTTAATAAGGTTTTCGTACAAGACATATTCAACATATTTTCAGGCAATACAATTTCTTTAAAAGCAGTTCCCTGACAGGTGGCTAGTGGCTAAGGAAGAAAAAACTAAATGGCTCCGAAAAGCCCCTGAGATGAAAACTTTAACAGTAGCTGTTTCATACATACACACACACACACACACCACACACACACACACACACACACACACACATATATATATATATATATATATATATATATATATATATATATATATATATATATATAAGCGAATACCAAGGAAAATGATAGGCAGAAATCCAAGTGCTTTCGTCTTTACTAAGACATTCGTTCCTTGACAATGTCTTAGTAAAGACGAAAGCGCTTGGATTTCTGACTATCATTTTCCTGTGGCATTCGCTATTTAATGAAGTCACGTGCATCTACTGTGATTTTTAAGGATATATATATATATATATATATATATATATATAATATATATATATATATATATATATTATATATATCATCAGTAGTGCATCGAACCCACTCTGAACACTGTTCCATGCATGAAGGACTTCCTCTCCTCTGCAGTGGTAACACTTAATGATTTTACGTTTTCACGAATCACCTACGTTCACCATTGTATCCACGTGACAAAACCATCTCAAGACACGGATCTGTCCTCTCCTCACAACATCATTTTTGCCATCTCTTTGTATCGCCACATTTCTAACCGTATCAATCCGCCATATGCCCCATAAGCTTAACAACACGCTCAGTTTAGCAGCTTCAACCATTTTTCTTATATTCGCATTCAATATTTCCACTCGTTCAGGTGATTCCATACATTCCCACAATGACTTCGAAAGACACTTCATACTTTTTCTGATCTTTTGCGCACACCCTGCTGCCTTTTTTACTCTAGCTATTCTATGATTTACCTCCTCTTTTTCCCTAAAATTATACATATCGACATATATTGCTTTACCTTCCTGGTTTTACATCAAAGCTTAGCTTTTTATCACATTTAATCTCACATTTCTCCAGTTGTACACATTCAAACTCTTTCACTGGTTTCTGCAGTTTGTCTTTGAAATCCTTAATCAGCACCAATAACCTGTAAACCTCAGCCATTTCACACTCCCACCAGGCATCATCGTATCCAATTACTGCAGTATCACACTTCTGGTCCCGTCATCTGATTCCTTCTTTCCATTCTTCAGCATCTTAATTGTCCTCTTTGGTTCCTCAACCGTTACTCCAAAAGGCGGGTACAAGTTTACACTAAGCCCATCCGCTCGTAACATTGTCTGCCTTAACCTTACCTCAACCTTCAACAAATCTTCACTGCATTCACTTCAGACGGCATCTCTCCCTTTGGAATATTCTATTTTGTGATTCGTAAGCCCATTAGCTTTACCCCTCTACTTACTTCTTTGTAGAACAATACTTATTCTCATTAAAGTTCTTCCTCATAATTATCTTTATAATCTAATTCACCTTCCTTCTTTATCTCTTTCACTCTTTCCCTTCATTGTCCAATCCGTCCTTTTGTGCAAGGTGTATGAGATCTCTTCTTATATTATGCAAGTGCTTCTTAAACAATATTTTTGCCTTTTCCTAACCTCATAGTTCCTCATCCCACCCCTTACTGTTTTTATTCACTCTTGTTACCTTCCTATGGCATCAACACACCTTGCTGACTCTATGACAAGATTCGTGAATTTTTACCCTCACCTACTCGTCCCACTTCCTTCTCATGAACCCTGACCTATTTTCCATTCAATTTATTTTAATTTAATTTATTATTCTCACCCCGTTCATACAAAACCTTAAAGACTTGCATCTATAGCAAAGGAATTCTAGACCTTCCCGAGTCCAATATAATGACCTCATAACACGACAAGGTAATCATGGGAAAATATCTATTCGGGGACATCTCCTTTCAGGCTTGCATAGATGCATTACCCTTTTGGGTCTGATCTTCGCAATGCTAACGTATGTCCAACGACACTTGATTGTTCATACAAATGGGAAAAATTTGTAACATATGTGATGTTCGACCGAACAAGGGCCATTTCTATACCGATAGCCGGCTGTTCTGGTCAAGAGTGAGACCACAACAACCATATAATAAATTGGTACTCCATACTAAACTAGGTAACATGGGTGTAGAATTACAGTTATGCGGGATAAAAACCATAGAGAGAGTTCATTTTGGCATCAAAGGTATTTTAGTTTTTAGGTCTCCATCAGATAATTAAATTTTAGTAACCCTGGATCTTGCTAGTGCAAAATTATAACCATGTGTCTAAATCTTTGGTTCCTGAAAGTTTCACTGGACTCCAAGTCAAGTTTGTGGAGAAAGACGAACCCATTTATCTAGGCTATACTTGAAAGTCACTCTTGTGAATTAACGTGCATACTTGGACAGGAAAAATCTCTGCTATATTCCAAGTTGCCGCTGGTCATACTTATTTATTGAAGGTTGTTTGTTAATTGCACAGTACTAATTATAATTTGCGATACTAATAAATTCCAATGGTTAGTAAAGTTCATGGTCAATCATTTGGTCTGCATTTCTTCCAAATGGTAATTATATCTATGATTTCAACTTCTATCTGTCCATGAGTCTGCGTGCGTTAGTTGTTCATTTCATTTTGGGCTTAAGTACATCACTGTTTTGCTGTTCAATATTGCAATGTTGTTGAATGACGAAACTTTGCTCCGTAAGTCCTGCCGCTCCCAAGCTAAGGACAATTTTACTTACTGTATGAGCATAAACACCCGATGGTGTGAAACAGGAAAGCCGTGTGTTATTTTCGCATTTTGCTATCACGTAAATGGCAGTAAGGCCACTATTCTTATCCACAGCCGAATTAATCTTTCAACAGCATGTGCATATTTTCCCACTATTCGACATTAAATGAAGGTCTTATTCTTCAGAGCTACTACTGTCATTTTGAGTATAGTCTATTATCTATTGGAAAAGAATTTTGTTACCCACGTCTCGTACAGCTCGATTAAGTTCTAAGTGTTACCCTTCAATTTCAGGCAGACATCAATTTTCTCAGATATACTACACTACTGCCATTTTGTCATTTACGAAGCAGATGAAGCATCTTTACCAAAATGAGAAAGCGCTATCAAAGTTTTGGACAAATAATTCCAGTTTTTATCAGTTATTTCTGTAGATGTTTTGAAGACAGCTGAACTCAATCAAGAGATAACTTTTCGAAGGCTATCGCAGCTTAATGTGTCACTATATCCTGAAGTTTAATGTAATCGCTTATAGGCAATTTACTTCATAATTTTCTTTTAAATTTCAAAAGGGTTTCGCTCCAGCTAATAAGATGTGTCAGGGGTAAACTGTTTCAGGGGCGATTAAAATCTTTAGGAGTTCCTAAAACTGCATCATAATTACAGAAAAAGAAATACAGAATAAATAATCACCTTCACTGGTGAATTGCTTCTAAGATGACTTGTAAACAAACTACGTTTACACTTCTCGACGCTCTGAAGAAACTGGTGAGTTTTAGCATAATGATTCAAAGATGTTTATAAGGCAAACATACTAAAGAATATGATTATCATACCTTGCTCTATAATATATCCTTGTTCATGTCATACCCTGATCTCTAACACATCCTCGTTCATGTATCTCTGGAAACACCACGAAAAGCACCGTCATTTTCGAGGACAGGAAGTGTCATTCATAAGCATGTCTGAAAGCATATGTAGGATAGTGACTATTATATAATTAAAAGCATACTGATGAAACGAGTTTTCTTTCAGCTAAATCCACCTAAACCTGACTCTCGCCACGTAAGAAATGAATAAAAGAGACGCATCGTTACAACCAAACTGCAAATACTGAAAAGTGGGAATGACAACAAACCAAACGTGAATGAAGCACGTGGCAATAGACTATCATAAGAAGGAATGCACAAGCAAAGGAACCCGGAAAGAAGATGTCAATCAAGCAAAATCAAGAACTGAGTGACTCGAGCATCATGCTTGTTTGTTTGTATGAATATACATACATACATAATCTATAGATTGTATTCAATAATAATACAACGGATACATCACCTTCAAGGAGTTTTCGTATGCTGATTCCTTAAGTCTCAGATGTCCAAATAATTTAGCAGTTATTACTGAAGATAATTAAACACCAATGACTCCAGGTAAAGCATTTGGGCCGACACAAGTTCTCTGATAATGAGTCAGGCATGGCAGACCAAATTGCAATTTAAGGGGAATAACAAAACCACGTAAGATTCTTTTGTTCGAGAGAAATATAGTAATGGCTCTTGAAAAACACTGCACTGAAACCCTACTGTTTCATATAATGTTGTAAGTATTCTTTAGAGAGAGAGAGACAGAGAGACAGACAGAGTGGGACACTCAACTGGCAACAAGGCCCAATAAGGAACAATGTTGTGGAAGAACGACATTCGAAATTAGTTTCAACATCTACGGTCAAGGAGAGTTGAAAAGATAATTAAAATAAATTCTCCTTGTTCGAGAGTGCAAGTATACAAACCAACACACTGTGGAGATTGAACTGAAAACAAAAATACTGGAAGTGGAATGGATGCTGGAAAGAAAATTACAATAATATGACATCCGTACACTTAAAGTACTGTTGACCCTTGGTTATAACTAAGAATCACTGCAAATATGAGAAGTGATGGAATAATTTTAGCAAAGAAATGAAATCGTATAAAAAATAGACATTATCCTTCGACATACCATGAAGGTTAGTTCAATGAATCTTTAAACCTTAACTTCGACTGTATGTCAAAAGCTGATGTGATTACTGAGACGTTTCCAAGCAATATAATTGTTATACTAAAAAAGCGGGATTTTCATCATTTACGTTTCATGAAAACCATATATTCATTTTACTACTTTACCACTATACGGATTATAAAGCCTAAGGCTGAAAACGAAATATAAAAAGTATACTAAATAATATAAACAAAAGAATACTCTCCATAGTTAGCCGTGGGTTTTAACAAATTACCAAGTTGGCATTCTCTCTCTCACTCTCTCTCTCTCTCTCTCTCTCTCTCTCTCTCTCTCTCTCTCTCTCTCTCTCTCTCTCTCTCTCACTGTGAGTGAGGGGAGAGGAAAGGGTGAGGAGAACTTCCTTTTGTTTCTTCATCGATTTCGAGGGGAGTCTCAGCTATCTCCTTCATCTGCTTCCCTAATCTCCACACTGGCACGAAATTTGCCTCAAGAAACTGATTCATTCATAGGAAAAGATATCGGAAGGGGGTTGCGATGCTATTCTAATTAAGCAAAGAATGGGGAATAAGAATGAAAAATGCAAGAAAGGGCTGATCTACTTACATCTGATATCTAAATGGAAATACCAAGTCGGCTTATCTTTCAAATACGGTTATATGGGCAGGGCCGCTCAGTTCTCTTAAAAATGTCATTGAACCAAGATACTAGAAAGAATTGGTGAGGCGCATGTACTGAAATACCAGTAACATTACCCCTCTTGATTTCACGATATATTTTCAGTAAAAGACATTCAATATTTAATATGATGGATCATCTGGACACTGAGTTACATTTAACCGAAAAATTATTATAAAAACACACACACACTCACACACACACACACACGAGGAAAATGGAATCTCGAAAAAACTTAATGAAAATTTAAACCGACAGTGTAAAGCAATAATTATGAAAAAGGTTACATCGTAAAAACAAGAGCAAAAAAATACATCCTGGCCTCTGCTCTCTCTCTCTCTCTCTCTCTCTCTCTCTCTCTCTCTCTCTCTCTCTCTCTCTCTCTGTGAGTGTGTGATCAAGCAAAATGCAGAATACCATTTTGAACTAACAAGAAAAGATTCATCACACGATAAAACTTTGAGGCCAAAACGTCAGAAAGCAAATAAATTCTTGTTTATCTAGAGAGGCAAAATAATGTTAATATGGGTTGAGGCATTCAAAAAGGTCCGAAAAAACTGTGTGAAGACGAGCGGGAAGAAGGGAAACACTTCAAAAAGCAAAAGCAGTTTTAGCAGTGATGACGAAAAGGGGACAAACATTAGTCACAGGCACAAAAACCCATTCGTTATTTTAACTGCTGGATGCTGTCATGGTTGAAACATTTCTGCGTTCACACAATCAAAGCATTTTTTTCCACATGACTCTTTTGATGATGGAAATTCATTATAATTAAACTGAATTTCCCCCAAAAACATTAATAAAACTGAAAAAATATACTTATCGCATTATAAAAACAGTTCGAAACTAAAACCTTTATTAATGAGTCTAAAAAGCAAAATATTGCCTTTTATTTTGAAATAACGTTAAAAATTTTGGGGTGGAAATATCTGAGTTTTGTAACAGGGCGAACAGATATACATATTTTTTTACTGAACAAATTTATTTTTGACGACGCTAAAAGTGTATAAAAAAAAATCAAACTGCGACGATCGGAGAATTTTAGCCCTAATAAAAAAAATATTTCCTTAAAGATGAGAGTATTTTTAATCTCCCAGGCGGAGATTAAGACAAAATTCTAATTAAGAAATTAAGATAAGGGCTGACGGCAGGCTATTATAAAATCATTTCATTATATGAGGCCTCTCGTCGATTAATCTCATCCTGAAAAATATTGAAAAATTTTGTACCTGCTTCTCATTAAAAGGACGCAGATAGGGCTAGATGAAGGGCCTGTTTTCATCACTCCGAATAGTGTTAAGAGCTCCGGATATTATGAGTTCACTGTTACCTGTCTTCAAAACGTGTTAATTAGTTTTGTATGAGTGGGTTCTGACTGACTATTCAGGGTAATGTAGTCCGTTTTCCCTTCAATCACTTCTAACAGACACAGTTCGGAAGCGACTCCCTTAAGCAGTGTTAGAAAATTTCCAGGGTTTTCTTCTCTATGTTCTGGGGAACGAATGGTCTACTGTAGCCGAATTTCTGATCCATTTCTCGTTCAGACTGGCGGTGAACGATTAGACTTCCATGGAGGACCCAAGACTGAGTTTGGTGATGATACACATTTTATGAGCAATTTGTCATTGGGATTTGCTGGGATTTCCTCGACTAGACGACTAGACCATTCTTGGTTGAGATATTTACAGAGTAAGGCTTTCCGACGCATTTGCAGCCTTTCTAAGTGTTTACCAGATCAAACACTTCTTACCTTGTCAGTAAATATATATATATATATATATATATATATATATATATATATATATTATATATATTATATATATATAGATATATACTTTATGCAATCACTGGTTGCAATTAATAAATAAGAAATTCTTGTTTCATGTACATTTGCAGTGAAATCCCGGCATATCAGCCTGACTTCTATTGGCTTATAATTAATCGAACGATGATTCAGTTTGGGGACGATCCGACACCTATGAACTCTTGCTGGGCTAATCAGTTACATGCCTTACTGTGTCGGTTAATTTTGGTTGGAAGTTAAGTATATCTTAGATTCACCAGACCACTGAGCTGATTAACAGCTCTCCTAGGGCTGGCCCGAAGGAATAGATACTTTTACGTGGCTAGAAACCAATTGTTCACCTAGCAACGGGACCTACAGCTTATTGTGGGACCCGAAACACACTATATCGAGAAACGAATTTCTATCACCAGAAATATATTACTCTGATTCCGCATTGGTAGAGCCGGGAATCGAACTTCGGACCACCGGATTGGCAGCCGAGGGCGAAAACCACTCTTCCAGCGGGTACCTAATTTTGGTTGGATCTGGCGGCAATTTGAAATTATAAACCTATAACCTAAACGTTTGGCGGTGACTTACGAAAATTGAGCTACAACTCCATGTTGCTCTCTAGACAGCCCTAGCTTGGTTGAGCTTCGTGGCATTTCAGATTTCAGAAAATTTAGACTTTTAAACCAGATATCCTGTAAGTTTCTGGGCAACTTTTCTCTCTCTCTCTCTCTCTCTCTCTCTCTCTCTCTCTCTCTCTCTCTCTCTCTCTCTCTCTCCGCTGCTTTGTTCAATGCAGAACTTGGCAATGTTGAAGGAATGTTTCATGCACCCGATTACGATTTCTGCATCCAGTTTACCATAAATGGAAATCCCGTCAAGCCCGAATTCTCAACCTGAATATCATATTTCATCACTGTCATTATAAAGCAACTTAATGTACCAGACATTAATTAGCTCTCTCCGTCCTTTAGACTAATACGTAATATACAACATATAAATCAGTCTGTGATCTTCTGTGGACTATGAAATGTAGCGCTTTTTAAAGTTTGCTCTCAGATTCAAGTTAGGGTCTTCATTACTAGGGAACCTATGAATCAGTTTTGCATCTATCCTGACAGTACATTAAATCTAGGTCTCAAAAGTTTATATATATATATACGCTCACACACACACACACACACACATATATATATATATATATATATATATATATATATATATATATGCGTCTGTGTGTATATATATTTGTCTCACATCAAGATCGAACCCAGGTCTCTCAACTGAAAGGCCAGACCCCTGTCAACCAGTCCATCCAGGTCATAAAAGAAGTTGGAACCTAAGTACCACTTTACCTAAGGCTTTACCTGGCCAGGTTAAGAGCTCAGTGGCGCAAGAGTGGAAGAGAACTAAATGAAGTTTGGGAATACCTGTGGATTGATTGAATTATGTTTACTAAAACTGGCGCCGCAACATGTAGGTTATTAATACCGTAATAAAATTAGACAGGAAATTAAAAAGATAAAAGAGTTTCATATAAGATATATCTAAAAATATATATTTAAATTATATCTGTAAATACGTATATACTATGCATACATGCACAATACTGTATATGTATACGATCTACATTTTGTGAAGGAGGCCCCCTCCCTGACAAATATACATAGCTGCTCTATATTACAATCCTCACCGAATATCGTAGCAACGATAAATGTCCATCTCTGACGCGTCCTCAAAACAGGAACCTATGTTTTAGATTCCCAAGACTGGGACATTCGACCAGCAAATATCTCACAGTCAAGGGCACAATACAGTCATCGCACAATGGAGGATTTTCGCCTGACATCAAAAACCCATGAGTGAATCCTGCGTGTCCAATCCTTAGCTGCACAACAACGTTTCTGGTCTCCTTGGCATGTAGGGATATATGGCCAAGGAGATACTGATGACGTCATACTGCGCAATTTTTTATTTGTTTCAATCTCTTCCGAAAGGGACTGCCAAAGGTTTTTCATTTTCTGACCTACGAGAGGATATACATCCCGGTATGGTAGTACCTAAGTACCTTCTGGGTTCTGGGGAGGTGACTGCTGACTTAGCAAGTTGTTCTCAAGAACCCCATCATGGGATATCACCAGCAAAAACTGACTTCTTTACCTCTTCTTTTCACTAACAGCACCCATTCCAATATCTTTGAAATCAGTGGGTTTAACGAAATAAAAGATTCTAAAGACTGCAGAACACTTCTCGAGTCACAAGATTTAGTAAAACTATTTACATTCTGAGCTAACACTTTAAGGGTTTTAAAATAGCATACAGTTTTGCTGTTTCCACGTTGTATAAGTGTCGGTTAAATAAATAAGCAGGGTAAAGAAGATATTAATGGAAACACCAAGAGTAAATGGGATACCAAGCGAGGCTGGGCACCATAGTGATATGGTGACTGGGTCGATAACCAAGGTTCGGTGTGTATGTTTCCATAAGGGAATGATTCCCAAGGAATGGGTGAAATAGATAATGGATGGATTACGCAAAGGTAAAGGTGACGAGAGAAATTGTAAGAATAATATGGGTATAACATTACTTAGTTTACAAACAAGGGATACCGTAAGATCTAATTAAGAAAGTAAGACAAAAGCACAGTCTTCAGTCTTAGACAGGGAAAAGTGTATTTCAGATGTTTGTTAAGTACAGTTATATGAAAAGTTTGAAAGAAAGGGAAAAAGAAGTAGAGACCATATAAGAACCTACGAAAAGCTTGTAACAGAATTGACTGAGAAGCAATATGGCGGAAGCTACGGATGTATGGTATAGATGAACATTTTTTAATGAGGAGTGACCTTTTTTTTTTTCTTGCGCAGTGACCGCTGTTGTTGTTTTTCTGGAGATCCTCTGTAAAGGAAACAGCTAATAGCTGAAATGTTGAAGTCAAACACACACACACACACACACACACACACACACACACACACACACATATATATATATATATATATATATATATATATATATATATATATATATATATAATATACTATATATATATATATATATATATATATATATATATATATATATATATATATATATATATATAGTATATATGTATGTACATAGTCACTCATAACCAGAAGAGTTCAAGAGACCAACATTTTCGGCAGACTTCAAGGGTTAATAAATAGTTCTCTTATTCCGAAAAAACTGCAGCCTCAAAGTAAAAGACGACACTGAAGCATCTATTTATCCTAAATAAAAAAAAATTATATTAGGGGTGTCAAAGTTTAACAACGCGGACTTCTGCTATAACTTCATGTAACTGTCAGTGCCGTATTATTTAATGAGTGACTTCCATATTACACAACAACAACCATTTCCCCGTAACCATTAATGTAAAGAAAAATAAAAGAGCCCATTGGAACACGACATAAATTTGTCCTTTTTTCGAACGACATTCGACTGTTTTATCAGATCTTTATCCCTTTTTCTATTCCACATCAAGTCCTTTCTCTCTCTCTCTCTCTCTCTCTCTCTCTCTCTCTCTCTCTCTCTCTCTCTCCCCTTTCCTTCCACTCATCGTTATCAAAGCACTTATCATTCTAAGCTGGAGATGTCAACACAGTCATCTGCATATGCTCAGCTCAGGCTGGCCTCGAGAGAAAACAAGCTCCTACCTCATTAGTTACTGGAGGACTTAAAATGGCCCTTAAGTCCCCTCTTCTTAAGGGAGACTTTTCTTTTCAACAGTCGGGGGCCAGAATGTCTTTATTGACTTAATATCTAATTCCCAGATACGCATGAATAGTAAATGATAAGGATAGGCGATGATGCTGAGTAGTTCCAATCATAATGAAAAAAAATAAAGAGGCCTTAGTCGTAACGTTTTAAAAGAATCGGAAAGGGAGTGGAGAAATTTCTAGTGTAAAGTGGTAAAAAAACATTATGAAAATGAGTACGTTGGTGTTAATAAAGGTTTTAATCATAATTCAAACTTCGACACTTGCTTGTGACAACCTCAAGAAGCTTTTTTTTCTTACCTTTATCCCTGACCTCTTAGTGTGGCTATTATGTTATTTCTGAATGAAAACAAACGAATGGGAATGACTAAACACTGCTTCAGGAAAAGCGACCGCGGCAGAAATGGTGAACGTGAAGTGCCAGAAATCGAATTCAAGACGCAACGAATTGTAAACGTGAGAAGCAGAGAACTACGAAATACAGGAAACACGAAATAATCCTGAATGCAACAATAACACGGAAATGCAATTAAAAGACGCCCATAATTACAAACACCAGTTAACCAGAAATACAATACGGAAAGCGAACAAAAATCCAAACTCTGGAGAAAAAATTACATAGAAACAATACCTGAATCCAAAAAATAAAAATGCGAGAAAAAGAATGAACGACCGTAACAGAAAAACTGGAAAAATTAAACGAGAGAAACAGAGAGCTACAGATGCTGTCAGTGGAGATACATAAACGCGGTACATTAATGCAAGAAGTCGGCCAAACCCAGATGATAAAAGAGTTAGCAACGAGACCCGCCTGACATTCTAACAAGGAATAAAATAAAATTAAGGGATAAAATAAAAAAGGCATCAAAGCCACATCCGTAAAGAAAAAAGAAAAGAATAATCACATAAGAGTCACAGAAAAAGATAGCAAGAAATTAAATATAGAAAAAAACATAAAGCTTACAAAACCATCTAAAGCAGGACAATACTCTCTTTTTCTATTTCTATTAACGAGAAGTATAGAGAGGCGTAAACATGTATGTGCATCTAACCAGCAATAAAAACGAATGAAAAAATATATATTATTTATATTCTGAATGGGATTGGAGGCCACCTATTATTCCTTTATAATGCAGAGAGAGAGAGAGAGAGAGAGAGAGAGAGAGAGAGAGAGAGAGAGAGAGAGAGAGGCAAACGATGAAAGCGCGGTTCACTGCAAGTCAAAGGTAATGAACGTTGCCACAAAGGAATCACCGGCGTATGTTGTATAAACGGGAAATAACAAAATCCGCAAAAGTGGAAAATTTGGAGCTTTACAGGTTTTTTCCCGAATAAAAGGGTTCGCGGTGCGTATGCTTACCCACCGTGTGGTTACCAATGAATGTATACTCTCGGCCTATCTATGACTATCTAGGCTTTACACACGCGACTATTTGCGCTCGCGCGTGTCTTTCTATGTGTATTCATGTGTACGAATATGCATGCGCCTACGTATATGTATTAATGTATTAATAGGTGTCAGTCTGGGTAAAAAGAGAAATGTATGCATGTTTACTGAGATGTGAATAAAAGCCTGTATGCACATGTGTAGCCTACTGATATGCGTATGTATGTCTGAGGGTTCGCGCATGTATATTGATGTGTGTACTTATTTATTGATAATGAATAACTGAAAGAAAATGCCAGGTTAACTGCTCAAGAGATGTCAAGGCTTATTTCGGTGACCTATGAAGATGAATGATTCAATTCCAAGGTACTCAACTTTATACTATCAAAGCGAAAATATTGTAAACAGATATTCCCTATTTAAGCAGGTAAAAAGTTCGTAGAGAGAGAGAGAGAGAGAGAGAGAGAGAGAGAGAGAGAGATAATAAATCCTAATAAAAGAAACATTTTTCTTAAATGCTGCCGACAAATACTGCGGTATGCATACAATCATGTTCAGAGACAGAAGAAGAATCATACCGATCACAAGAGATTGCTATTCGTTTCAACAACAAATAACTATCTAAAACGACAGAAATTTTGGCAAAACATTTCTTCGGTAAAACTGAGACCCGTTGACCATTTTTTAAGAAAAATGTCATTTTAAAATCACTTTAAAAACATACGACTAATCGACCGCAAACTCGAAGCGTCGGTAACTGGCAGGAATGAACTGTGTCAAAAACTGCAAAAACTGCCCATGAAATTTGAACAAATTATGCATAAAATGTATAAAAAAAAAAGGCCTTTCTTAAAGGTCACCTTGATAACAGAAAACATGAGGTTTCCTTTTAAGATATTTCTACAAAGGAAGAGTAACATATATGTACCTATTTCACTCTTCCTTTGTAGTAATTAATGAAGAAACCTTTGTCCCTAATATGAAAATTGTCTTCAAAAAAGACACCACTTATGCATTATTGGAAACAATTTCATTCACATGTCCATACAATTTAAAACTATCTCCTTTTCTTGAAATTTGAAGCAATGTCATTCACATTTGCTCGAAAATTAAAACAAGTTCATTCACATTTTTCTTGAAATTTAAAAGAATTCCATTGACACATCTTGAAGTTTAAAACAATTTCTCTCATTTTCTTGAAGTTTAAATCAATTCATTCCACAGTTTCTTGAAATTTGAAACAATTTCATTCACATTTTTCTGAAATTTAAAACAATTTCATTCACCTTGTCTTGAAATGTTGACATCATCGAATTTGGAGTCGCCCTTGCCATAACACCACCACCAACAACAAGTATTACGGATATTATATTATATTATAATAAATCATGAAGCAAAACAAGAGTTATATCAGTTTACTGATTCCGTAAAATGAATATTCTCACTAATCGGTTTAGCAGGTTCTTTCCACCTTATCCTAGCTTAAGCAAAGTCTTGCTGTGTTACGGAAATTTCAAAATTCATTAGGGATTAACTTATTGGTATTGATGAACTAGGTCAACACTTAATGGACAGTATCCTTTAAGCGACTTCTGATGACGGATTTACGATTTTATCGCCAGAAGAACTAAGCCCAGTCCTCGTTGATCTCCACATAAATTTAATCATCTGGAGGGAGATATCCTTGGATATTTCTGCATGCTTTCATCAAATGCCGCTTTTCTGTTCTTGAGATATATAAAAAAGTCCACACGCATACACACACACACACACACACACATGCAAATGGGCGAGGGTAAAACCAAATATTCTCATAAGAGTTGCTGTTATTATTATTAGGGTAACTGGAGGTGTAAATGTCAACACTCTTCTTACTACTATTAGAACCATGACTCAATTCTATCTCGTCAAATAAGTGAAGTACAACTGTGTTATAAATGGTTAGCTATTAATGGTTGCATTACATCGTCACGGTTTTTCGAGTTTTATTTAGTGATAACGATGTGTCGGAAAACATTATGACCTTATTTGTTTATAAAGGTCAACTTACTGCTAACATATAACGGTATAATCATTGCTTTAACGCTAGTAATGCTTATTCGAAAACAGTCGATACTGACACATTCTTATTGATATCTAAATCTTAAAAATCAGTATTATTTCGTGACAAATTCCTTGTTTATTTCTAACTCGACGTCTCAGTTACAGATTGCCTACCTACAGACATACTAGAAACCGCCGCTGACAGCTAGTTAACATGAATAACGTAACGTTGATATTCTGTCACGAAAATATACAATAACGTAACGTTGATATTTTGTCACGAAAATATACGCTGTGAGGGGTCGCTGTTTAATGCTCCTCGAAGCAATTGCCTACGAACCAATTCAAAGGTACCAATCATTTAAAATATACTCAAATGACTTGTCATTAATTATTTACCCTCGACCACACGAAAAGACCGAAAGTTGTTACAAGCTTCAACGTCATCAATGGCTCTTTCGTCTTGATCAAGTGTGACATCACATATGAAATAAAGAAGGGAAGGAAGAGGCGTCCGCAAAAAATACGATTGTGCTTACATTAGGTGAAACTTTCCTATATCAACATTACTTCTGTAAATATATCCTACTTTTGAGTAATGAACAAGTGAGATAGATATATATAACACTCTTTCTTCAAACAAATGAATGAGTACGTGTTTTATTTAGCTCACCTAGAATTACCCTTGGAAGCTTAGATCATTAAGACTGCCAAAAATAGCCATCTAAAGCATCATGATTTCCATAAATTCTAAATATTGTCATAATATACTCAAATGAATAGTTTTTCTCCTCCAAGATGAACTTCAAAGGACAAAACATATTTTAGGGAGATACATCCACCCCCATCATACATACACACACACATAAAATACCTTTGTATTATACACAATAAATATATATGCATATATATGTGTGTGTGCGTGTGTCCTGAAATTAATATGATCACAGACTTTTTTCCCTGATTTTATCGAGTTATGCTTAGTAAAATAGGAGCATACAAGTTAAAATTAACTCAAAAATATCACATAAGAACTTTATTAAATCTACAGTTAAAAACATTTTTTCTTTTGAATATACATATATATAATATATATATATAATTATATATATATTATATATATATATATTATATATATATATATTAGATTTCTGTGTTTCTATATTATTGTCACTTGGTTATGGTAAAAAAAAATAGCTTGTTTCTCAAAACGTTGGAACACAACAAAAGTAATAGTAATCCATGAAAACCAAACCTCACTTATTATCATATATATTTTGGTGTATTTGACAAGTATGAGAAATATTCTGCGCTTCGAGAATTTAATAAGATCATCTTGCCAATATCAATCATACTCAGCCTATTAAAAATACTGAATAGTTGGCCGAAAGATTAGACCGATAATTTCAAATTCAGCACTGAGAGATTCTAAGAGCTACTTGGGATCCTTTTAATATCATCGCCACAGCAAATGATAATGTCAATGCGTAGAACAGATAAGATAGGTAACAGTTGAAAATTTTATTGATAAAGCACTAATAGCCCTACAAACGTAATCATAAAAGTATGAATTCCAAAGTCACAGCTGTTCTTTCTGTTATAATTAAAAATAAGCTTAAATGTGAGAATGAGACTTCAATCCCCAACAAAAATGCAGCGATACTTTCTGTCTTTTTTCTCTCATTATCTTGGGACTTAAGAGACAAGCTTTTCGTTTGCCCCTTGACTTGAGAAAATAAAAATGTAAGTCGATACGCAACTCTTCAAAATAGTCTGTAGTCTATTTTTTGAAGTTGACAGGAAGCATCCGCAGCTGATATCAAAGAGCCTTCTCTCTTGCTTCTGATTGTGCAACCTCTGCCGCCACCAATCACGAGTAGCTTCAGCAATATCAACTGCGAATATTTACCGTCAGCTGCTAAAAAAAAAAAAACTCGAATGAGGTTTGTGAGAGTCGAGGGAGAAAAAAAAACTTCCATCACCCCTGTGAAATCACACTGACGTCACAGCCTAACTTTTCATGACGTTTCGCCAAGTAATAGGATACGATCCTGTCTCACTAGTTACGTCTTCTCGCCACAAGGATACAAAAAATGAAATAACACTGGAGGAGGAGAGGCAATCGCGTGAACGATCCCCAGGACAGAAGTGCTTGGTAAGGAGAGTGTTGGCGAGATAGAGGAATGAGGGTAGAGACTAGAAGCACCTTGAGCGGCTGTTTGTGACTTCAGAGATGCGTCTCTCCACTGCTGATTGTCAGTGATTAGCGGTCGAGACGCCTTTGATCTGTTAATGGTGAACTCGCTCCCATTATACACCTCGAATGGTACGTAGAAATGTGACTCTTATATGAGAGAGAGAGAGAGAGAGAGAGAGAGAGAGGGGACGAGAAGAGAGGAGAGAGGGAGAGACGGAGCTGAGAGGAGAGAGAGAGAGAGAGAGAGAGAGAGAGAGAGAGAGAGAGTGGATAGTTATAGTTGAGCATGACTTCGATATCCAATGCAGCTACAGTGAAATTCAGCAACAAACACCAACCTTCGGAAATCGATCAACAATTTATTTTTCTAAAGTAACGATGAGATCTGATCAAATACTGAGCGTTGAGGCCCCAGTACTTATGTATATGCTTACAAAACTCTAAGGCAATGGTTGTAAAATCTCCACGAGGAGACAACATGCCATGCTGGGTACAAATATCTTCTGGGATAATTCAGTAGCCCCATCAGACATGAAACTTTCCCTTATTTTTCTTTTCCTACTTTATGAATAACGTGGCTCTCTCTCTCTCTCTCTCTCTCTCTCTCTCTCTCTAAGAAAACATCAATATAATATTTTGCATAGCTCATTGAGAAACCATTGAGAGAGGCATCTTTTGGGGAACATCTCCCAGGCCCAACTTCCACCTCCACCTCCTCCTCCTCCTCCTCCGCCATGTGTGTTATTCTATGTGCCCTCAGGAGAGTGATTTGAATACTAAACGCTATTCAGACGGGATTGTTTAAATTAGAGCGGTGTTTGCTTTTGAAATTGCATCGGAGGGGGTTTTTGGTGGTGCCCGGGTCGCGCCCCCGTCTCTCTCTCTCTCTCTCTCTCTCTCTCTCTCTCTCTCTCTCTCTCTCTCTCTTCTCTCACTTACATGCAGATGACGCTCCCGGAGGAAGGAGGGATGAATATGGTAAAGGGCAGAAATAGGATACTAAAGTGTACGCAAAGTAAGCCAAGGAGAAATGGTGAGTGGAGAGAGCTACGATGACAGGAGGAAGAGAAGAAAAACGGAAAACCATGCCATGCCCAGTATTAAAAAGAAATAAATAAAAAAATAAAAAGAGAGAGAGAGAAAGAGAGAGGGGGACGTACTTAAGACTACGAGTTTCAGATGAGTGGAAATTTTAAATGATGATCAATTTTGAGAGTCCGCATTAGCCAAATGGGCAAATTCTATGACAGCCGCTAAAATAAAAACAAAAAAAAAGAAACTCAAAACAGCACTATCGATAAAACAGACAATCGTCGCAACAAATGGTGAAACTTTGGTGATGAAGAAAGTTCTTTACTCTTTTTTAATTATTATTATTATCATTATTATTCTCCAATATAACGAATTGTAGCGTTTCGAAATAATTTTATATTACTCCTACAAAGAGTAAACGCTCTAGAAAAGTCGTAATTACTATCAACACAATGAACCAATGAGCAGTTTTAAACAGTAAAACCTTTTTTTATACCTTAAAAATCCTTTCCCCCCTTTCTTCTATTTAAGATATGACTTGCTCCTTTACTAATTCATGGATATCTAGAAACTAAATATCTAGAGTTCTGATTTTTAATTCTCAGCACTTCGCGTTGAAGGTTTCATATCTTTTTTTTTTTTTTCTAATGCAATGCAAAAATTTGTGTGTCATTTCTCTACTTCTCACCAAGAAAAGCGTTCTTGCTAAAGAACACTTTCAAATTTTCCATTAAAATACAAACTTTTCAGTCACTATTATGCCAAGATATTCCTATATCTTCTTCCGATCAGATAACAGCAGTCACAAATGCTTTAAAATACCTTGGCAGCATCGGGATCTTACTTTCAGACATGATACTGCGACCGAGTCCTACTAATAAAAATTAAGAAAATCAGAGTGCTCTAACACCAGAAAAATAAACCCAGAGTCCTCTCGTCATGTGAATGTAAAAGCACTTAGTTCCTTCTCTGTCGTGAGAAATCTAGCTGAGACGAGTGTTCCGCAGAGAAGGCAACTTCTGTTGTAGTTGGCCAAGAGTGTCTGTTTTCCACAAGACATACCTACATAAATATGTATAACTCAACCAATAAAATTCTCACTTACAAAGAATAGCAGTAAATTTAAGAGAAACAAACATTTCACCGTTGGAACCTAAATATCATTGATACTCTCTCTCTCTCTCTCTCTCTCTCTCTCTCTCTCTCTCTCTCTCTCTTTATACGTAATGACACCTTTCGAGCTCCTGGTGAAAATATGAAAACTGTAATTGCTGTAGAACTATACTCAGTTTTTTTTCATCTGCCCATCCGCCTGTGGTGTTTTCGCATGGTAACACTGCGTCCCGGGCTTTAAAAAGTTACGCTATGTGTACGTTTTAGGTAAATAAAAGGATATCTGGGTGTACATTTGCAACTGAAAAGTGTTTTAATAATTTACTGAATGCGAATTACACCGTTAATATTCGAAATAGGATATTATTCACAGCCCGGGACGCAGTGTTACCACACGCAAACACCACAGGCGGATGGACAGATGGAAAAAAAACAGAGTATAGTAAGCCTCAACAGTCAAAAGGTTATAAATCTGTAGTGCAGTTTGTTAAATGACCATGTTGATATAATTAACGATGCTACAAACGTTATTGCTGAATAGTTCACACCACAAGACTGTTTAAATATCAGCGGTCTTGCAGCTACACCTCAATCCATTCTCAAACTAGCATGATTATCAGTGCACTGACCTATATGCTTAGCTTGCAACACAAATGCTGCGTGGTCGGCTCAAATATGAAGGTAGCTAACGCTATATGAACTTCAAATGTAATCATTCATAAGTTATATTTCAGTGGCTACGAGGTACTTATAGACTACTAATTGAAACAGTTTAGGAACGGACTGATTGAAAACATGAACGAGGTACATACCATCAAACTTCTGAATGTCATAACAATGTCATAACAAACCAGAAATCTTCAGAAATTATTAAGAATTAAAATTAAATCTGCGTGAAATAATGTTTAACATCATTGTAATAAATCAACGTTTATTAAATCCTCAACACTCGTAGAAAATAATACCTACTTTGGGCTACATGAGTTAGAAAATGGAAGGTACATACATGTATCACTTACAAATGATAAACGAAAGTAATGATGAAAGATGATTAAAAAGTTGTAACAACGCGTAAGGAAAAAATAAAGCCAGCAAATGAATAATCCAGACAATGAATTACTTCACTTGGATGTTAAAATTAGAAATATCCTAAACAGCGACATACTTCACAGAATGGTTGAATAGACAACATAAAATACCAAGTGAGGTTGGACTTGACGATATTCAAACTTTACAATCAATAGGTTCTTTTCGAAAGGCATTATGAAACTTCTCTGCACCGAGGTTGATACGTCGTAATGCTTTTGTTTTCTCCCTTCAGTTACGTAAGATATCTCAAGTGCAGTGACCTATGCAGTTTCCTCTTCATAAAGGGATGATGAGAGGCTTCAGGTTATCAGTCACACGTTTATTTTGCAATAAACGGTGGTTCATCCAAGCCAAACCTATATAAGGATAAGACACCCCCCCGTGGGTCCGTGATGGTATGACAGAATCTAAATCGACTACCATCTATCCCCCTGAGTCATTAAAATGATATTCTTATCTTGGCTTCGGATAACCATTCTATCAAGAGATTTTCAGTCGATCATTTGAGAGTTTGGGTTCTATTTTGCAACGCTTCGTTCTATACCACAAAAGAAATAATTCGTTCTACCAGAAAGACTTAGCAGTTTCTATTTATTTAGCATTCTGGATCACATGTAAAACTATATATATATATATATATATATATATATATGTGTGTGTGTGTGTGTGTGTGTGTATATATATATATATATATATATATATATATATATATATTGTTTTATATGAGATCGATCCAAGATATTAAATAGCAAGGGAGAAAGAAACATGTAATGGAAACTGCTGAGCCTTTCTAATAGAATGAATGATTTCTTTTGTGGTATAGAACGAAGCATTGCAAAATAAAACCCAAACTCTCAAATGATTGACTGAAAACCTCTGATGGAATGGTTATCCGAGGCCAAGATAAGAATCGCATTTTAATGACTCAGGGAGGTAGTTGGTAGTTGATTTACATCCTGTTACACAAACACGGACCGTTGACCTAAGTATCCTGGAAGTATCCTGGAAGTGCAGTATGATCTTGAAGGGAATAATAGGTTTATTGTGATTTTGTGGAGTCTTCACAGTCATGAGTGACCATGTACCAGGTGTTTCGAAATTAGAGGCCGCCCCCCTCCATAGAACAAATAGGAAGTTATGAAGTTTTTTGCTATAGCCTGTCTCCAAGTACATTATTTTAAGTTTCTATTAAGCTATTTTTAATTTTACATTTCTTGTATTTTCAGACTGCGTGACGGAGTTAGATACAGCCATGGGTAACAAATCGGAGGAAATCAGATGGATTGACCGAATCCGGGCTATAACCTTCAGAGAGGCCAGGGATGCTGGCACATCCTTATTTCACGTTCCTGGATAGCTAAATACATTAAAAGAGATAAATCCTTTGTTAAAAGAAACCGGAACAAAAATCCATATGACTGTCATCGCGAAAAGAGTAAGAATCTTAGAAGGCCTGAAGTCCTTTCTCAGGAGTCAAAAGACATCATAGCTGAGGCAGTGGGTAGACCAAGAAAGTCTTTACGTAAATTGGTGCTTGAACTAGAAACAAAAAGGGGAAAGAAGAGAAGTTATAGTACTGTATACTGTGAGTTGTAAAAATCTGGTACATGTAATTGTAACAGCCACAAAGCTCTCTTGACTTCTCGAATTCTTCACACTTTTTTTGGATACGCTTGTCATTACAAAGCCTTAAGATCCAAGTTCAAAGAAATATGAAGAAATTTTGATATCTGGTAGCGGGAAACGAACCCGCAATACCATAATCACGACGAGGTCACTTTGCCGACCTGACCACGGGAAGGATAAAAGTTTACTTGCTTGTACTGCCATATAATATAATAATAATATGAAAATATTCCCCATCTTCTTAAGAATTTTGGTGTTAATGTCGCAATGAAAATGTACTTATCAAGAATTCTCTAGACAATACAACAGGATGTGTTTGTAACATTCCATGTAAGTCTTGTGACAACTTTTATATTGGCCAAACGAGTAAAGCACTGGAAAAGAACAGAACAGAATAAAAAATGTGTGACATACACAGGGGAACAGTGGTATTTTTGTACATGTTAGTGAGAACAATCATGCTATCAACTACAAAGGGGCAAAAAGGATTGTGTATTCTAATAACGCACAGGAAAGGAAACTTCAGCCATAATATGAATGTCGATTAAGGGATAACATACAGTCTTCTTCATCAGGTACTGATGCACTAAAGAGATAACAACTACAGAGCTATAAATATACATGTGTGTGTGTGCTCGCGCGCGCAATATATGTTGTTTTCTTTTCCTGAAATGACCTGCCCGTTGATCATCAACTCCAGTCCTTTCCTTGAAGTCTTAGGTCTTCATTGTTTGGGATTATCCCCTTTCTGTCCATCTTAGTGTTTATGTTCTTAAAATTCCGGTATATTATTCTCCAGAAATTTAGTGTCAATATGCTTGGTAGCTTTGGTCTTTAGTGTTAATATTTTCTTGCATTACTTGCTATTTTGCTTTTATTTAAAATTGAAAGCTAATTGAAGTACTCATGACTTTGTTTTAAGAGAATGATTTTCTATCGTGCTCCACTGTAGTATGATTCCTGAAGTATGATTTTGTTTTTAGCTCTGAAGATGGGATTAATATCATGAAATGTTGTTAATGATAACAACTCAATTTATAACAGGATATGCTGAGGTTTCTGCTGGCCATACTGCTCCTGTTAACATAGATATATGTGTGTGTGTGTGTGTTTCTATTTGTGTTCCTATGTACGTGTGTCTACTACGTACATGCACATGAAAACGTAAGCAATTGCAGTATTAATTCTATAATTCAACCTGGAAGACAATTATTATTCTAATAACATTCGCCCACGTTTTAACATCTTTGACGTGTATAAGTGTGTTGTTGTCTTACATCTTAATCAAGCCGCGTATGTAGATTATATATATATATATATATATATATATATATATATATATATATATATATATATATATATATATATATATATACTATATATATGTGTGTGTGTGTGTGTTTATACATACATACATTATTAGAATATTTACCTTAGTTAAATTATGGAAATAATACTGCAATTGCCTAACGTTTTCACATACTGAATGAGGAAAATACCATTTGCCCAGCTGAGCCCACCCGAACTTCCATTAATGTTCTAGAATAACATAAATCATAGGTCTTAAGGCTTTCAGAAGAAAGGAACGATACAGTCATAGATACATATAAAACAGATAGACACAGACACACACACACAGATATAGACAGACACACACACATATACATAAGCATATATATTATAATTATTCTTTTTTATTATTTACTTTTCACCTAAGAAAATACTGTCACATGGTGTGTTGACCGCCAGAACCTTGCCACTCCACATTCCCACCATTTTCGTCCACTCCTTTGTTTTTAGCCAATGAGGGCTCTCGTTAAGATATCGATCAAAGGTTATCGAGTTTCAGGTGACTTCGTTGCTCTCTCTCTCTCTCTCTCTCTCTCTCTCTCTCTCTCTCTTCCTTGGCTTTCCGTGAGATGGCTGTTAGAGCATCATTGGGGGATCCGCCCTGAGAGAGGATAAGAGATGAAACAAAGGAAAGACGACGCTGAAGGGGAACTAAGAGGAACGAGCGACACGGAGAAGGATGGGGAGAGCAAGGCTTGTACGAGAGGTAGGGAATCTCGAGTATTACTCAGCTTGTATCTTTACGAGATTGAAAAGCACGAAAAAAATAATAAAGCGGCAGCAACATGGTTGCTGTAGTACAAAATGATTATCCATAAATGTGTTTAATTGTTTCTGAATAAGGAATACTATTTTTATGGAGCCGAGAACTCTAATCATCTTCATCTAAATATTCTGAAAAATTGTCCACCTTTCCAAATCCCCTAACTTCTGTTGTCTATATTTTTGCAGTTTATACCAATAACTATAACAGTGATAGAACTTCCAGGTTTAATGAAGGGAGTTTGTTCACCACATGCTCGTGTTATAATCAAATTAACAATCTGTTGGCAGTAAGAAGGTTGTTTACTATTTTTATTCTTAATTAACAATTCCTGCGCGTTATACAAGTCTTTTTTTCGGGGAGAACTACAAACACTGGAATGACTTCCCAAATCAAGTTGAAAGGAGTTATCGTACTTCTCTTAAAAGTCCCTCAAACATACCACGCAAACAACCTGATTAAGTGACGCAAGAAACACATGGAGTTACTGGCTCCATGTTAATCGTACGAGGTGGATCAATGATGAGATGCAAAGCCTTTGATTCAACTAAACAGAGCAGAGTGGTGTGCTACGAACTAACAAATATGACAACAATTCACAAAGACCACGTCAAATTAACCGATCAAGACCATTTATAGTAAATTATGTACAAGAATGCGCTACAAGACATTACAATGCTGCAGATCTGAAGGATTGGAAGTTTCAGTGTTTATCCACTTTATCAAGCTGTTCTACTTTTATTAAGCATTTTGAACAAAGCAAAAAAAAAAAAAAATCTTATTTTTTGTCCACTCATGTAAAAGTAAAGAAACAAGTGTAGATGAAAAAGGAAAATAGTTCAGCAGGACGTGTAGCAAATAAAAACATGTCATCGGTACAGAAATGAAAAATAAGGCACTATATCTATATATATATATATATATATATATATATATATATATATATATATATATATATATATATATATATATATATGTATATATATATATATATGTGTGTGTGTGTGTGTGTGTGTGTGTGTGTAATCCCACTGGATATAAGGAGGTACGACAAAATACACCTACTCAGGAAGGTTTAAAAAGAGAGATTCCAACTTGGGCAACACTAATTAAAAACAATACGACCTCCACGCCAAAGAAAAATGCGTAAGTGTAAAAAAATCAGTAAGTACTGAAGTCCGGGATCCAGAAGAAACTCGTTTTTCTACTGGAAGGAAAAGAAAGCGAGAAAGAGAGCTTGCTGCGGAGGTCTTCGAGCGAATAAAAGAGAAGAATTAGTCACTGAAGTGTGGCGGCCATAATCAATATACACATCTGAATAAGTAATATGCTCCCTAGCATTCCTAGGCGCTCTATTGTATCAGAAACCATGATGTATTTGTACAGTGATAACTAAACTCCCGTACGGTGAATTTGAAATATTCATCAATCTGCCCAATAAAATCACATACAAAATATATATATATATATATATATATATATATATATATATATATATATATTATATATTTGGATGCTCTTATATATTAATATACATATGTCCTCACACACTATATATATATATATATATATATATATATATATATATATATATATATATATATTTATACACACACACATATATATAATATATATATATAATATATATATATATATGTATATTATATATATATATATATATATATATATATATATATATATATATATAATCATGGGTTAAACCAAAAGACTTCATGCCCTTTTGACCATTTGTTGGCTATCTATCCTTATTTGCTCTGTATTGGTTTCGCTGCTCAGTAGTCATTGTACATAGCTGAGATATAAACTTGGAGACCCAGAAAACCATGAGAAAACAGGTCTCATACAACATTACAGCTTTTCGATCCAAACCATAGAATATTTCATAATCATTGAAAAGAATTATTTCTTAACCGTCGCACAGATATCCTCATGTCCACTTAACAGAATTCATGTATGACTATTCAAATGAATTATTTATTAATTATTCAGGCTCGAGTAGTTTATAAAAAAAAATATTTAATTTTTCGATCGGAGTAAAAAATTCTTCCTAACACAAATGTTGACCAATATCAGTTAATATTATTTGGGGGGAGGGGAGACACAAGAAGCAAATCAATTGCCTTCTTCCTACCCACCCCCCTCACAAAATAAAACAAGTTTAAAACGTACTTCCATAATCCAATTGGCAAAAGAACATCGCATTGTCTTCTGTAACAATCTATGGAATCAGGAGGGGGAAGGGGCGAGAAAGAGAGAGAGAATACGACCAACACTTTTCTCAAGAACACTTCAACACACATACAAACAAACATATGTGTGCGTGTAAGTATGCATGTATGTAGGTATGCACGTATGACCTCCTACCTTCTCGACTTCCTCGCAGTTTTCTTTTGATTGGAATGCGGTTAATAGTAGTAGTAGTAGTAGATGCCATATTTGTGTGTTCTGGCTGCAAGCCTTGCGTGTAGGTTCGGATCCTCCCTCATGAAGCGAAGGTTTCTTGGTTTACTTCCTCTGACAATATATATAGGCGTCTAGTGATCAGCGGATCCGAACAATTAGCACCTCCCTTCCCCCAAACAAACTAAGTTCGTCCAAGTCGAGGAATTAAGATGCCATTGTGGCTACTGTAAATAAAGTAGGTACCATACATATTTGATAATAGTCATCATCATTAGATCTCTCTCTCTCTCTCTCTCTCTCTCTCTCTCTCTCTCTCTCTCTCTCTCTCTCTCTCATATGTATATATATATATATATATATTATAATATATATATATATATATATATATATATATATATATATATATATATATATATATATATATTCATATGTATATACATATATACATATACATCCATATATATATTTAGGAGCATCCAAATATAAATACACGTATACCTGTACGAGAGCAACTATGTATGACTGGCTTCATGAGCCAGATATATTAGTTATCTATATTCCTCCTTATATCTCACTTAAACAAATAATATAATACATAAACATATAAATTCTTATTCCTTTTATCGTGAATACATAAGCGTAAGTTACTTTTCCATCTACGTTTCATTATACATGTGCTTATAAATGTATGTGTGTGTGTGTGTGTATGTGCCTGCGCACACATGGCACAGAGAGGAAGACGAAAAAAAAAACGAGCACAATTCCCAAAAATATGGCAACTTTGTATCAGAGTTTGTGACAAAAGTGGGAATAAAGCCTTATTCAATAAATAACTCAAAAGATACACCGACAAAAGAATTATGCACAAAGAAGAAAAGCCGTTTGTGTCTGTGAGTGTTTGTGTGTATGTGTGGTGTGTGTGTGTGCATGTGTCTGTTTGTGTGTGTCATCACACTGCCAACAATCGGGGGCAACAACCACGTGTGTAAGACTCACCAATGTTATTGTTGCATATGAATGAGTAAAACCTCGCAGTGCCAGAATGCATTCCTAGTGAAGATACTCAACTTTAATGTAGAGCTAAAACACTATAGAAATGCAGATGACAAATTAAGGGTGTAAATAACGAATTTTAGCGTTCGGATATCCATTGTAAGTCCGTCTGCCGTGCGTTATTCATTTAATCTCGCGTTTGTTTTATACTAATTCAGAACCAACTTTGAAGCGCTTCGCGATGGATTAAAAGTAGCTACTGAACGGCACGTGAATAAACGAGCATAAAGCAGATATACAAAATGAATCATTAGCGTCCATACTATCGAGAACAACACGATCAAGATAAAGAATCTGCTTCACCCGAACAGAAAGACTTCTGGATAAAGCAACGAGGATTTGGAGAGCCATTTTATACAGGGAGGAGGAATAGAGGACATTGGACGGCAGCTGACCAGTAATCAAACTTCATTTCTAGTAAATAAGAAGTGAATAAATGATTAGCGTGGCTTGGTTGGGCTGGTGGCTGGAGATATGATAAGACTGGCTAACAAGCGCCAGGCTGAGGGGTCTGCGCCCCCTACTCCCCTCTAGACCCCCAACACTGCACAACCTATTCACGCTGCCACCTCGCCTTTAAGCCACCAAACCTTAGATCAATACCCACACTGCTGCGCTGCTGCTGCTGCTGCTGCTGCTGCTGCTGCTGCCGCTGCCGCTTCTGCTGCTACTGCTGTTGATTTTCTGCTGCTTATGCTTAGTTTCTGCTTAGATGTCTTCTACCGTCTTTCACACACACACACACACACTCTCTCTCTCTCTCCTTGGGGTTTCTACTGCCAGCGTTAACAGCCGAGTTACAACTTTTAATACTACACCCTTAGGATTTCTACCTCTCACCATGTTTGGAGTTTTGCTGATGGCGCTGAAGCTGGTATTCTGACTGGATCAAGTTGTAACTCCCCCCCCCCCCCCTCGTTTTTTCCAAGTTAGTCTCCCGTCTATCGGTATCCTAAACAAAACATCTACAAACTTCAATCTTTCTTTCCCGTCCATGGAATAACGATGCGTTAGATGGCTGCATGAAGCTTTGTTTGTGAAGAGCTTCACTCTTTTCCTTCTCTTTTCGGACAGCGCAAATGCTTTAGGAACACTGCGAATATCATTCGCTACGAATTAGGCCAATCTTCCTATTTACTCTGAAAGATACCGCAACTCTTAACTCACACATTGTTAAGGTGCTACATTCAGGGTAGAAAAAAAAAAATATTGTCTTTATCTGTCTCATGCTCCTGCTGCTTCATGTATGCAGTGCTCCTTTTTATCTGTTGTTAATATTTCCTCAACTACCCCGGTGCTTCCCTGTGTTGACAAGATCAGCGTTTTGCTCCTTCCTTCTTAGGAATTAAGAAACTAATACGAATCATCGTTAGGTATAATTGAGTCTCTTCTAATACTACAGCTACTACTGTCAAGCATTTTACTTAGAGTAGCACGACAGCAACAACAAAGCATATTGTTGTTGTTGTTATAGTAGTAGTAGTAGTAGTAGTAGTAGTAATAGTAGTAGTAGTAGTAGTAGTAGTAGCAATTGCTACCGTTGGGGTTTTTCTGAGACTTATCAACGTTAAAATGTCTTTGCTGTGTTATATCTTAAGGCACCATTCCTACAGAAGAAACGCACAATATGCAAAGGAGCTCTGTTTTTTATCGTCATTGTCTGGAGCAAATGAAAATTATTTTTACCGCATCCATCATCACAGATTATCCCGAATATAAAATGGTTCTTTATAAAATATAATGCAAAGAACTAATGTTTATTTTTTCAAAGATACTCACTGAACATAAAAGTCTAAGATCCTTACAGAATCTGG
>NC_087213.1:79292618-79297618 GCF_015104395.2 Macrobrachium nipponense | reverse complement strand
AAACTGTGTGAATGCTGTAACAGATACAGGCCTGAATGACCTCTTCATCTCCATATTTATCCGATTAAGAAGGGCCGAGATAAATGCTGATTCCGCTAACGGAAAGAAACACGATTTAAATTAACCCCCTTCCCCACCCCCCCCCCCCCCCCCCCCCCCCCCCCACCCCCCCCCACCCCCCATCTCTCATCAAAACTCCACTTGGCGAAAGTTCTTAACATATCTGAATCAGCTTTTCAATATCGCCCGACTTGCTGACTGCTAGCATTAAAAATAAAAAAAGATATGGAAAAAGACAAACAAGACAGGCTATACTGCCATCACTAAGAGAGTCTATTTACACAAAAAACAATTTCATTATTGACAGAAAAATAGTATAGGGATAATTTTTCCCTTGTCACATCATTAGCATTAAGCTGTCTTTTATCCCGTTTCATTTCACGCAGACCAAGAACCTGCAGCATTATGACCTTATATTTACCAATTATACGGCAACTATAAAGAACCCTCTGGCGCTCCTATTAAACGTGAAGTAAATGCCTCTTTAAACATAATGGAATGAGTATCGCTTATCCGGAGGTATTCCGGAAATATAGTAAATGAATAAGAACTTGGCCATTATGCTCGAATATTTTCACTTCGGTTTCACCACGTCGCTAAATCGGTGTCATCCTGTATATATAGCTACCATCACCGTTAGCAACCATGTACTGAATTTGGCCATGTTATCACTAGTGGTGCCTAGGCGTTATTCAAGTCGATTCTTACTCAATGCGAGAGAAATATCTTGGGATGTCATCGCAAAGAGATAACATAATGCACATCTATTTATTATGGCATCATCCGATGTCCTGGTGGCATGCCAGGTATGCTAACGGTAATTCATCATATCTGAGCAATTATACAGTTATAACTGGTGAGTGGTCATTCAACTATCGCTTATTTTTATTTAAATTTAATATTTTAGCAATACATTAAGAACATTTTACGTGATATTCGATTTCCGGAACAACCAAGATAATACTACCTTGCTACAACCGGAAACCACAATTGTTATACCAATGTCACAATGATTATAACGACTTTCATAATCATCCCCGTCATCAATATTAAAACGCTTGTATTATGGTATCTTTCAAAGTTTATTAAGGCTCGGAGTTATTATCATCATCATTACCAAGAGGCGTCCCGAGGCCTGTGAATTTATACAGTGTCTACTGATCCTGAAGATAATTCTGAAGTCCCCTGACCCCCCCACAGCGGACAGGGGCTCCATCTCACGCTATCTCTGACCGGACACCAACGCTTGGAATTCAATTCGTCATCATTACAAGGGAATTACACAAGGCCTTAACCAGAATATTTAGACACGCAGTATAAATTCACGGGACTCAGGACACTTATTGTTAATGAAAGTAACATTGATAATTTTATATATATATATATATATATATATATATATATATATATATATATATATATATAATATATATATATATATATACATACCGTAATACGGCAACACAAAAATACGAAAATATTTATTCAAGCGTAAATGAAAACTAAACTAATATAGGTATACATTGTATGTGTATGTATGTGTGCATAAGGTTTAGGGAGATGCAGCATTTTGGATAACCGCTGCTTTTTCCCTACTGTAAACCTTCCAAGCTCTGATATATTGACAGCCGTTAAAAAACATACACTTGCCAGGATCTGCGGAGGACGATCTTGGCTTGCTTAGTTTCGGAGGCTTTCATATTGGAATGGAACTGACTCAAAGTCATTTGTATAGTATAGCGCTATAACTGTTTTTACCATAAAGTATACATTTATACAAAATACTGCTGTAACTAAGCAAGGAAAAAAGTATCATAGTATTGACTTGTAAATCTCTTTTCATTTCGGACTCGTAAACTAAGTCAACGAAATTAACCTGGGTGAGCAATATTACATTAAATCACTTTTAGAGTACTGCTATAAATTACTGAAGTATCAAAACTTTACCTTTCTCGCCTGTTTCCACTCCATTGCGAACTTACCTGGAAGAGCTGAAGACTTATGGAACCTCATCTGAAAAACAGATATTTACATGAGCGTCCAACGTCATACCTGACCATTAAGAGTAACTGTTCAAGTTAAACAAACAATAATATTGTAAAACATCATTCTTTATAACTGATAATGAATACTTATGATGAATTCATTCTACCAACAGGTAGTAATCACCGTTGGGGTTGAGTGACTTTCCCAGGAGCGTTTTCTTTTTTATGATTTTAATAACAATTAAAATTAGGTTTTGTGGATCTACTACTCAGCAGAAACAAAATAATCTTGAAAGACTTAACACACATAACGATAGCAAGAATTCTCTGGAGACGGCAAATCTCCGCATCTGAACAGTGAATGAAGTCACTCTTATCAAAATCATTCTTTTGAACAAATTTCATCTGTAAATACACGGTGTGAACTTGCTGGAATTTGGGAGGCTGGAAGAGCCAGAGTTATGGGAAAGGGTTTCCATGGCGAAAAGGTCGCTCGATGAATGCTTCCAGCCCGGTTCATGAGGAGCTTCTGCCAGTTCTTGAGAGACCTTCCTATCTATCACACACACTTTCACAAGTGAAAATAAAAACTTTCTTCACTTTTGTAGGCAGAGATTATTACTGTAGCGGTAACACCAGAAAAAAAGAGAAACGCTGATAATATGTTTATAGTGAGTTACATGCGACCCCAGTCATGCACAGGGAACCAACGACCAAGTATATACTTTGACATTGTTCTTTTGCCTTTACCTTCACGTTATATTTAATCGTTTCAAGCTTGTGTTCCACATCTTCAGAATCTTTAATGTACCGGAGTACAAGACCTGTTTAGACTGGATCTTTGCTGTGCAATTTCTTTTCCGTGCTCTATTAAAACTGATCAGCATTTATCGCGCCAAAATTCAATGACGGAAATATGTTTCTCAAACTTATGAAATTTCTTTCAAACGTTGAAGCTGATAAGCTAACCATTTTCCCGTTAATTTACGAAAGTGACATCTTTAGGAAGAACCCATTATGTATATCGATGAATAAAATCTTCTGTTTGGCACATTACTGACACAAAATCACCCATAAGAAAAAACATGAATGAAACATCTTCTAAAAAAGACGTTTCGTAGTAAAGAATTTAGTCAGCCTTGCATGTCGTATCGATCCTATTTCGCCTTACGAGAGGCACGTACATACAGACAGGCAGAACAACGAGAGAGAGAGAGAGAGAGAGAGAGAGAGAGAGAGAGAGAGAGATTTACCACAGGGAAGAGTTAAAACTGATAATACTGCAAGGGGGGGGGGGGGTAACTTTAATCACTATCTCCAATTCTTCCATTAGATGACTTAATTTTCATAACTGAACCCGAGTAACTGTATGGTGAGGGTAATTGCACGTTTTTATATCGATCCTAATTAATTGGTTACACAAATTTAACAGAAGTTTTAGAGGACTACAAAAAATTTGTTTCTGTCCATTCGAACTCTCCAAATACCGACAACTCTATGGACTTATTTTCTGATATGAAAACTTTGCCCGGTTAAATCAGATATCTCGAGTAGCTACCATTGTCCTGTCAAACCTGAGCCTTATAGAGGCACTCTCTTCTCATTAATTCTCATGGAGCCAGTTTCCTCATTAAAATGGATGATTCGTGCAGCCTTCCACATGTCTTTACGAAATCCAGTGTCCCATAAAGCTGGCCTGAAGAAGACGATCTTTTATTACTAAGTCTCAACAGACATAAGTCACTTTTTCCCGATAAATCTCACACTTCAAACACCACTTCTTGGTAAACCTGTTGTCTAAGAAGGCCATTCTCTCCTTGCTCAGTCCGTCTTCCTATTTTACAATCTATTCCACGTAACCCACTTGAGAAAATAAAAACTATTCAAATATCTATTTTGGCACTATCATGACTGCATTTTGAGTGGTATTCTAAACACCAAGATCAAACATTGTCTCTACAGTTCTTGACTTCTTAATGTTATAAGCATAAATAAAAAGCCTTGACTGTCTACCACGTGTATTTGAAGTCCAATTGTATGCTAACTATAAATTTTTGTCAGAGCAACAGTATATCAAATACCTTAACGATTTTCAAATGAGAGCAATCGTTCACGTTGACCTTGGACTTCATACTCCTTCGCTCCTCACCCGATCTTTTGAAAACAACAAATTGGCGACGCTATTTCGCTTAAATCGCATACATTATGTTGCACTGCATTTCCTTATTTAACTCTTGCCACTGTTAAACTGGGAATTCATCCTTACACTACTTTTCTTGCACACAAAAATGAATCCATGGATACACATAGCGTTTAACAGGACAGAAAATCTTCCCAATCGAGGAGGAGAGGATTGGGGTGAATTCCGTTAAAATTCAACCCTTCCTCCACTGACCTATAAATGCATTAGGTATCTTGTAACTGGTCGACTGTGGTGGGTCACAACTTAGATGAATACGGCCGCACGGGTAGAAACCTCATTTCAAAACGTGTATGGTGGTCCAATCGTGGAAGTTAAGCAATGCCCTTGAACACTACTGGGGCAGGGCGTGGGGCTAGCAACTTCACCCCAGAAAACTTGCTGAAATCACTCCTATAAGAAAAAAGGAGTAAGGCGACAAAAAATATATATACTGCATATCAGATACATAGATGGATACGAAAGTTTATGAGAACATCTATTTCGCTTGCAGGAAAACCGTGAAAATATTAAATTGCTGGGCATATTAATCAAGAAATAAAGATCCGACTTCCTGAAAACCCAGTCCTGATCTAACGATTTATACGATCATATTATACCAACATTTTTACCATAAGAATCGTGGAAAAATTTTAACTGCGATAAAGAGACACAGATTAATGTACATGACTACTATAAAAACGACTCTACAAAGGTGACCCATGTCAGACGCTAGTTCTAGCCTGTAGCGTGAAATAAGTTTGCTATATGTCATG
>NC_087213.1:79262618-79287618 GCF_015104395.2 Macrobrachium nipponense | reverse complement strand
TTCACCTTAATTAACGACAGAGACTCTAAATGAAGCCAAATTAAAGTGTTGCAACATTCGATAACACACTGGGGAGGAAACGAGGGGAGGAGTAACCAGTGAGTACGGTGGATGAGAGAGAGAAAGAAAGAGAGAGAGAGAGAGAGCAGAGTCGGACAAGAAGGAGATATGTTGAGATACGTTAATACAAATGACAGTGTTGACACATATTCCTAAACAATGAGAGACTATGGGAAGAGAGAGAGTCTCAGTAACATTATCAGTGGACACAAAGACTCGATTCTAGACTGAAAATGTGAGATATCATGTATGTCAGTGCATGCGTGCTGGGACGCAAGTATGCAGAATTGTCTTCGTAAAAGAAAATTAGAAAAGAATTACAGATGATAAACTAAACAGTAAACGCTGGTTTAGTACAGAACCAAAAAGAAGGAATGAATAATCTTAAAGAGCATAAAAGGAGCACAAAAATGCGAGCTGATGACGACAATGGCAACTCAGCATAATGGGGGGGGGGGGGGGGGGGGGTGGGGGGGGGACGAAAATGGAGTAAGAGAAAGAAAGAGAGGATGATTAAAGTTTAAGGTGATCTGGATGGAAAACTCATGACTCCGTTACTGTGAGCGTTATCAAGAGAAAGAGACGGAGAACATGGGAGTCGTATAGTTAATTGCGAAAAAAATTAATAAGCTGGCGAATATCTTTGAACAAACCATACAACTAATTTCAATAAGTATCAGAAAATAAATATTTTATCCTCCAGGAAGATATATGGCTAAAAAAAATCGCCATATAAAATCTGAAAAACAATACAGCGTGGCGCGTGTAAAAAATTTATCAATTTAAAGACATAGTGAAATACCCTTAACATAAGAGGAAGATTACACCAAGTAAAATTATTTTCGGGATACTGGCTGGTAATGAAGCGGATGTTTCATATTTTCATATCAGCATTCAAGGAATCAAGGTGTCTATCCCCAAAAAATCAAGTTCAACAAACATGCAGTGACTAAAGAAAATTTTTTTTTTATTGCATTTGAGATATCAAGGTTATACGAAATCAAAATACAAATACACACACCCTCACAAATATATATATATATAATGTATATATATATATCATATATTAATTATATATCATATATATATATATATATATATATATATATAAATTAAATACAATTGATAACACGAAAGACAGACTATATTGCAAGCTGAAAAGGAAATAGCCCGTGCGCACCTCGCATGAGAAAAAGAAGGGAATAGGAAGGGTCTATTCCTGGGAAGGGGTGGTTTACGTACATTATGACCGAAGGGGGGGTTGGGGAGGGAGTATATATAAGGAGTACCGTGACGAGACGTATCTATCAATCACCATTTTCCCGCCACCTGCCTGGCCAACACAATCATCGAAATAGCCCACACCTTACTTAGATCCTGTTGGCTTCGTGGCTACAGTTGTCCAGGGATAAATAGGGTCTGGGAGGAGGTAGAGGATGGAGGCAAGAGGGAGGAACAACAAGGTTACGTGAGGTCAACTTCACGGTTATATCCGGTTGTGGAAAATAAATGCATGCAACAGCAAATTGTTCATAGTTATATACGGCACTCCTAACATTTTCGCAAATTTTCCTTCCTTCCCTAAGATAATTTAGCAAAGACCGCCTCAACGACAGCGCTATATATATATATATATATATATATATATATATATATATATATATATATATATGTATATATATATATATATATATATATATATATATATATATATATATATATATATATATATATATATATATATTGTCTGATCTCATCACCGGGATTCAAATATATGCATTAAGCTACAGATGTCCTTTCATATCTAATTCGTTCTACCTCGGAATTAATATATATATATATATATATATATATATATATATATATATATATATATATATATATGTGTGTGTGTGTGTGTGTGTGTGCGTGTGTGTTAACCGAAGGAGAATTTTTTAGTTGATAATAATTTCGTCGGCTCCCGGGCGCGAACCTAGGAACCGCGAAATCAGGACTTACAATGAAGGGCCTTTAACCACACAGCTGTGTGATTTAAGGCGCTTCACTGTACGTCCTGATTTTGCGGTTCCTAGGTTTGCGCCCGGGAGCCGACATTATTATCAACTAAAATATTCCCTTTCGGTTAACACACACACACACACACACACACATATATATATATATATATATATATATATATATATATATATATATATATATATATATGAAAATATATCAATTCCGAAGTAGAGCGAATAAGATATTAAAGGACATTTGTAGCTTAATGTGTGTGTATAAATATATATATATATATATATATATATATATATATATATATATATATATATAGATATATATATATATATATATATACGCGCAAAATTCTGTCACTTACAAACCCGTGGGTTCATTTTACTGGGACTCATTCAGCCCGAAATATCTTTTAAAATCGAATCCACTATATGTTGCGAATAGCATATGCTCAAGGGGAATTACAATTGATAAGCTCATGTGTCCCGACCCGAATTAGAGGAACCTGGGCCGTTGGCGTAAATTCAGTAACAGACAGTCGACTTGACTATTCGGCAGAGAGGCCCAATCTGTTCAAATAAGTACTGCTCCTCCTGACTCAAGCAATGAATGATGCAACAATGGTTACAAAAAAATAAGCATAACAACATCATCCAAGGGACTTGTTAAACGCCTGAAGGTTAACACCTTCCGATGTATAGTTGCATATACATAGATGTACTATGTTATACACGCGCAAAGACACACATATAATATATACATATATGGAATGCTACTGATCATTATGAGCACAACTCATAACGTAAAGTGGCAAGTTATTGTTTGCTGCATGAAATACTTAACCTCTTTTGGATACGTTATCAATCTGCTGGCTTAATTAATATCCTTATAGGGTTTAAGGAAGATCATTTCCTTTGGAAGAGTGGTCTCGATCGCACATCATATATATACTACTATATATAATATATATATATATATATATATACATATATATTATATAATATATATTATATAGAATATATGTATATTATATAGTATATATATAGGTTTATCATATATAATGCCGAGCCACTAATATACTTGATATCCAATTCACTGTACCTTGGGGATAATTTACACGCAAGGGAAATTATAACTAATAATTGCTTCTGCGCCAGCCTTGACTTGAATTGGGACTTCGATTTAGATGCACAGACAGACGTTCGACTTGACCATACTGCTAGCATAAGAGATATAAGTACATATCGAGTCTATTTACGTAAGCCTTTCGAATTCAGTCTTAGTACTTAGAATCGACATCAACCCATCTCCACCAGGAAAACTGATAGGTTAAGTCTGCAACACTTGGGTACGTAAAAAATTTTATTTACTTACCTGTGCCTGACTTTTATACTCGCAGACATTAAGCTGTAAATATCGCTTAATACTGAATTAACTTTATCTTGGTAATAAATTACATCAAGGGCACACGATTCGAACTTGACCCTTCGGTGTAGTCATAGTGACAGAGGCCCGTTTCCCAAGAAAAAAAATCGGTGGAAATCTCATAGTTTTTCAACGTTTTAACAAATTCAAATTTAAAAACGTAATCACAGTATCTTACATACACTGAACAGCAACACCTTCAATTACAAGTATCGAATTTAGAGAGAGTATTGACAGTGTTGGGAAGTCTGCATTTTCTTTGCAGAGCTGTAATAACGGACGATCATAAAGAACCGCTCCGTTAAATAAACACGCCGTAAAATAACATGACGCAGGAGCTTTCCATAAAAAAAAATGTTACAAACTTGTCTACACACACACACACACTCGCACATTCACAAACATATAATACATATGTGTATATATACACTCATAAACATTAAGCTACGAATGTCGTTTAATATCCAATTCAGCGCTACTTCGGTAATATCACCAAATGGGGAATTATAAGTGATTAATGGTTTGGTGATTAAGTGATTCGAACACCGAATAGGCTACAACGTCAACTGGAAGTCGTCGGCGGGCACTATCGGGCGTTCGAGTCACTTAAGCACCAAATCATTTATCACTTACGTATTCCTTCTTCCGTGATATTCCCTAAGTAGCGCGAATTTGATATTAAACGACATTCGTAGCTTAATGTTTCTATGTCACGGTGATGAGATAAAAACAATTCATATATAATATTAGATATAATATATATATATATATAGATATATATATATATATATACACACACACACTCGTAATATAAGCATATCGGTGTATGGAGACGCATTCTGTCCGTTATCAATCTATTAAGCCCTGACATTTTCCAGGCTGAAGTCTTTGCTAGCACCATAATTAATAACCTATTTAGAAGATTCTTGAAAAGGTGAAATAAATGAAGAATAAAAATTCAGAACAACAGTGTTAACAAACATTGAGTGTGTAGGCTACACCTTTTACTACATCTTTGACTGCTTATACGTAACTGATGTGTACTCGTGACATCAGCCTGAAAATGTATCATGCAGATACGAATCGTCGGCGCTTAATAAATGAATAAAGGACAAAACGCGTCTCCATACTCCAATATGCTTATGTATATATATATATATTATATAATATATATATATATATATATATAATATATATACGTAAATATATATGATATTATATATATATATATAATATATATATCGCTATATATAATATATATATATATATATATATAGTATATATAATATAATATATACCTGGGTGCCTAAATGGTAACAATCACGATACATAGACATTACGAAAAGCCTTGAACGAGCGCACAAATAGGAAATGTGTCACCAAATAATGGCGGAATCTCTCTATTATTCTAGTAAGTAACGCATAGCAAAATGATAAGATAATCAATCCACGAGTCTACCGAGCGATTCACCTACTGAAGCAGAGGGCGAAAGCTGAAGCGAACAGACAAGCGTTAAAGCTACTCTTTCCTTTACTCTCAACTCGAGTCAGAAGAAGAAGAAGAAGAAGAAGAAGAAGAAGAAGAAGAAAGGAAGAAGAATTAAAGGAAATAAAAAGAGCTGAATATATACGGCGCACACCAATTGAATATGAGTCCCATTTGGAGGATTTCTACACCATCACGTATTTTTCTTTATATTTGCCTTAGAGAGAAGTGGAGGAGGAGGAGGAGAGGGAAGAGGAGGAGGAGGAGAAGGGGCGGGGGAGGCTGAAGAGGGAATGGGAGAGGGATGCTGCAAGAGGGAAGAGGGAGGGAGAAGGGGAGAGGGAGAGGGGAACTCTTCGCCCCTGTGATTTCTCCCCGGCAACGCCAACGACTGATTCCCCCAATTATACCTGGATGAAACCAACGCACACAATTTCGCCCGCTAATTAGAATCACCACATAAAGTTATGATGGCTTTTGGGAGCCATACGCTGGCAATGGGAAGCTCCGAACCAACCAACCTCCCTCTCTCCCTCCTCTGACTGCAGTTCACACACATATGACTTTTCAGGAAGCAAGCCAGTAATATCATTATAATAACTGTCATCATCGAATTGAATTGATTTCACTTACTTTAGAGTAATGCAAAAATAAATGATCAAAATAGGTCATCGCAATGAGAACATTTATATCGATATATATATACATAAAATAAATTCTCTTCGACAATAAACAGAACCTTCTCTGAAAAAGTGAGGGGAAAAATATACACGGTGTCAGGAGCATCAATAATAGTTTCCAAACGCCCCCTTGAATAAGTTCCAATTAGTGTTTCCTCAAGATCTAGCACCGCCTCATAGAGGAATCGAATGCGGTTGGCTTAACTAACTCCCCTGACTGTATAGCCGACCGAAGCGTGTAATCGCATCTCTCCACCGACTGGAGGACTCTTCGACACCGACCTGGATACCAACAGTCGTGGGGTGACGGACTGAAAAATGAAATGGAAATGTTGTCCGCTGCCTACCAACAACGCGCTTGCTGACCCAAGAGGGCGCCGAGGAAAAACCATTAGCGAGATGGTGATGCTCAGGTTAGAACGGGGAAGGAAGAGTCGGAGGGGAAAAAAAAAAAAAGGAGAATCTGGGAAGGAAGGAAGGAAGGTAAAAAAGAAAGAGCCGGAGATTTCTCGGATGATTCTACAGGAACTCCGATGCTGATGATGGCGATGGGGACGATGGCGGTGATGATGATGCTTATCCAGGTGCCACTACACCTTTTGTGCCTCATCTCATCGGGAAATGTCAAAACTTGCCTACGGGATTTTATTGTATAGAAGAAAATTTTAATGAGGGAAACACGACTATTCCTTCCTCGACGGAATATTTTAGGTGGATAAATTGAGAGGAGTTTCGAAGTCATTATTCGAAAATAAAATACGTTTACGGTTACTGGTTTGACATATATTTATTTTTCAACGTGGCGATTCTTTTTTTTCTATTTTTTGAAGAGGGGGGGGGGGGAGATACAACAAGAAAATAATGATACTGCTTAGTTGTACCCTATGTATGGTTACTAATGAAAAGGAAAAAGTACACCATGTTCTTGTAGTCGCTGTAGAAATCACTGGGTTGCTATTTCCTCAACGGGTAAAACCTTTCCACAATTTTGTGGTACAGAACTTCACACATGGCAAAACTGAATTCGATAAAACAGTAAACAGCTTACGTGCTTATACTCAGTCAAATCTGACAGTTTCATACTGAAGATAATGTAAAAAAAAAATAATAAAAAAAAAAACTTTGTAAGTGTAATCATATAACACAATATATAAAATTCAGCCAAGTCGACTGCAGACACACTTGCTTGGAAACTCTCCTTACAATATTTCTTGGAATGTATCTTCCAACGGCATCGACCCAGATGGAAAGCTGACTTGTGATCCTCAGTTTTCGAAAGCTGTATATAATAAATCTACACTCCTAACTAGTATAACATTCTCCTGAGATGGTGAAATTATGAAAATACTACAACGCTACTCCACGCATCCAGTATGTATATATATATATATATATATATATATATATATATATATATATATATACTATATATATACATACATATACACACACACACACACACACATATATATATATATATTATATAATATATTATATATATATATATACTATATATATATATATATATTCAAAACTTATGTCTCTCGAAGACCGAGTCCATAAAGACATTTTCATCATTGTTCCAATATTAAAGTCACGATATCCTTTAGGCGTAATATAGTAAGTTCGATGTCGCTGGGTTACTTATGGCACAATATTTGAATGTTTAGACAAATAATGGGAAAAATGACCGACAAAAGTATTATATATACAAACACACACATATTTATATGCACATATATATACATAGATATATAACTGCCATTGTCACTCTCTCCTCTTTTTTATATTACTACAAAAAAGGAAGGAAATTAATCTACTTTTACGAATAAAAAAATCCTAATTTCGCCTGGGGTTTATGGCAGTGAGTGTTAAATAATTCCGTTCTTTTTCCTAGGCAAGGCGGATGTAATCATCTAGTTCTCGTCAATGGGATACCCAGTAGCAAATTTCCCAAAAGTAAACTGTTCTCTACGGCCGGCAAAAGTGTATAGATAAAAATACGCACACTTGGAAAAACGCAAGCTAGATCATTGTTTTTTCTCACAAGTAAGACTGATCGTGATCAATGACTTTGGCGCTCATATGACAATACCAAAGGTTATGAAAGAACTCTATCGCTTCTGAAGAGGCAGGGCGGCACAAGCATTCATTTCCGCGACCGCTTTGTCACCTGAAGACTATATCAGGAAATTTTATGGAATACGAAAAGGAGAAAACGACTTTCGACTGCATGCGCGTGTTGCAGCGGTAACAAGGAAGCAGCAGCTTATGTATTATGACACCAGGCAATTTTTCTTATTGTCGGAAATTCTAAAGATGTATGATGAAAACAAAAACACACACACACTTACGCGCACAAAAGAACTGCTTCATTTTTTAGCAATGGCAGCACTACGTTTCCCCTTAGCCCACCAATTCCATAAGAACGGACCAGAATAAAAATTTAACATGAGAAATCACACATAATCTCTGCAAAGATAAAACGTATGCTAGATCATTAAAAAGCAGAAAAAAATACGACATAATTAAAAAGAAACTTCAGCGCCATCAGTGCAAAACTGGGACTGAACAAAAATGTCAATAACCCAACAAGAGTTGATCTGTTAAAGTGTTGAATCCAAGTCATTTGCATGAACTTTGATTAGTTAATAGACAGTGCGTTAGATTATGCAAAACGTAAAATAAAATCAATAAATAAGGACAATCAAATTAGAAATAAAATCGAAATATATAAAGTTACTCTCTTCCCACATGGCGATCCCCTCGTAACTTAAACGATTTCTTGGTGACCCTCATCATCAGAATCTTATCTCCTTGCTCTTTATATTCTGTCCAGTGTTCTCCCTCATTACGATCGCATAATTGCCACAAAAATCATCATCATTGTCATGATCAATATGATTATAATTTTGTTATTACTACTGTAATTTTTTTTCTTCCGTCCTCCCTTTCCTTTAAACAAATTTATTTCTGTCATGGAAAATGATCATCATCTATAGTACTACTAGTAATAGTAGCAGTGTTAGAGGCAGCAGCGATTTCATACGATCTTGGCAAGTAACCCTCATCACATTTAATCCCAAATCGCCTTTCCTTTTTCCCCTCATTCTCTTCGCAATTTATTCCCCACTTTCCCCTCACCTCAATACCTGCAGAATGATCATCAGTTTCCCTCAAGAATGCTCCACTCAATACGAGCGCGGCGTCGAAAAATATGCGGCTTCTGGTTGTCGCTGAAAGGTCGAGTGCGTTTGTGTGTATATACGTCTGTTTGGGGGAGGGAGGGAGGAGGTGGGGACGTGGTGGACTAGGTGGGGGAGGAGAAGGATGAGGAGAGGGAGGAGAGTGGAGAGGTGGAGGGATGTGGCAATAGGATGCAATATGGTGGAGGGTAAAGAGAGTAGTGGATAGCAGTATTGGTTAGAGGGAAGTAGGAGAAAAGGTGGACTGGGGTGGAGGTGGAGGAGGGAGATGGTGGGGGGTAAGGGGTTTACTGTTGGAGAGGAGGAAGACCTAGGTTGTCCCGGAGACCTCACCAATCACGTCCGAGCCCCTTCCGTTTGGCTTCGTCTCTCATAATCGCAAGCAAACCGGAGGCAGAATTCTTAATTCATAAGACATCTACGTGACACAAAGGTGTCATTACCAGAACCCTGCCATTACAGATATTCTCAGAACCGATGGAAACCAGAAGCACAGTCAGAGGTCACATAAATCTCCACCACATGCGGTATCGGAAGTTGAATGGGAACATCGATGATGATCTTGGTGTCAAACCAGAGCAAGACAACGGAGGGAGACGACAGGAAGGGAAGGAGGGGAAGAAAAAAAACCAGGCCAAGTTGGAGTTATAGAGAGAGAGAGAGAGGGAGGGGAGGGAGTCGAAAATAGATAACCTGGACAGATTTACTTGAGTGTGAAAACCTCATCTATTATGAGGTACTCAGCGTAAACATAGAGAATCTTATAAAAATGTGTCAAAATCCCGATGATAACTTCAAAGCGTTAGACGTCTAATTGGCTGGCCTCTGATGGTGTCATGGATTTTACAGATAGAAGCATGGTAACATCTTCTCATTGTGCAAATTCTCAATTAATGTTATTCTTTTTCAATACCGCGTTTCTCTCTCATACACAAATTATGTTAGCCGAAGCAGGTCAGGAGGCTACAGGAATATGAACAAATATTATAACCAATAACAAAAATGCAACGAAAAATATAAATTAAACCAGAGGATAGTCGAAAGGGGAATTAATTATTATAACAATTAACATGTAATAGAAACTGTGACTCTTAAGCATTTTCTATATATAATTTACAGACAAATGCATGGAACATATAAATATACGTACACACATATACATACATACATACATACATGCATACGTACATATATATATATATATATATATATATATATATATATATATATATAGATATGAATATATATTCAGCAAAATTCTTTAAACTATTAGCCTGCCGATGCTCACAAATCTTTGGAGAGACAGCTTTGGCCCTTCTCTACTTTTTTTTACTCTACTTGCGACCCACCCCAGTTGACAAACTGTGGTACATGACACACCGTTTAGATTATCAGAGGCTGGCTCGAGAACCAAAACCATAACCTTCCGCTGGTATGACAAACGTCTTCAACAATGTAACATGAGCAGGCTCTCTCTCTCTCTCTCTCTCTCTCTCTCTCTCATCGTCTCATCTCTCCTCCTTCTCCTCCCTCCCTCCCTTCACAGAAATTGATTAAATTGAAAATACAACTTGTATTTGAGAAATTACTGAAATGACCATCGTTTGACTTGAAGTATTCGCTTTTTTTTTTTTTTTTTAACAACCGAAGGAAACTAAAGTAGAGTTTAAATCTAGATGAGTAATGCTACAATTCAAACAGACAGTAATCACGATCTCGATATAGTAACCAACAAATTTTAGCTGCTGTAAAAGAACTAATCACATTCAATCCTGAACGAAGGTAGAGTTAAAATGCAAGCAAAGATTTCCTCCAATCAGCGATGAAAAAAAACGCATAAAATTCCCCTATAAATAATATTCAAAATAAAATTTCCGTCAGTCAAATCAAAGTGCAAGCGGAAGGGGCATATTAAGCGATTGGTTGGAGGGCTGGGGCTAAGGACGGGGCAATCGGCCGGAGGAGTCGTAGGGTAAGGGGGGGAATGGGAGCGTGAGGTGCAGGAATATAGGGGGAGGGGGAACAGAGAGGTAAGGCGAGGGCGATAGGAGGCGGCATATGTTGTGATAATCACGTTACTTGCATCATTAGGACCACATTCACCCACTCATAGCCCAATATCAAATTATCTATTATTGTTATTAAATCATCGGTCCCAAGGGCAAAGCCTTCATCCCCATCACCTTTCCCTCCTCAAACATCAGTTCCTCTGTCGGCGTTGGTCCCCTCGACACATCGCGCAGAGGGGAGAGAGGCCCGATCGGCCGCCTCTCGCTAAAGCCGAATGGAAACAATAGCTACATCTTGACATCAACATCCGAATGATCGGGAAAATCTCCAGCAAAATTAAATGACAGCAATACCGGTCAAATTCTTTCCTTACTCATGAAAACGTTAGGAAAAACGTTAAAATCCAGAGAAAGGCGCTTCAGTTCAGCTCCACAGGTATCAATAAAAAAACTATCTAAATTAGACTCTATTCCTATAAAGTGTTAATGTAGTACTCCTACACTATTCAACGGAAATTGTATGATAAACATTACGAAAGTCTGACAGAAATTCGGTTACAGCACCCATGAGAATTAGCTTGTAATTATGTATCCTTTGCTGATGGGTAAAACTAGAAACTTACATAAAAGCTGATAAGTAATAATCACTGACATTTGGAATGAAATATATGTGTGTACTTATATGTAATATATATATATATATATATATATATATATATATATATATATATATATATAATATATATATATACATATAGTATAAATAGCTATATATATATATATATATATATATATATATATATATATATATATCATATCTATATATATATATATATATATATATATATATATATATATATATATATATATATATATATATGCACATATAAAGGTTCCAGATGAGCTATTACATCGGCAAACAGCACGGTCCATGCTGTTTACCGATATATATTATATATATATATATATATATATATATATATACATATATATATATATATATATATAAAGGTTTTTGCCACGAAGGAAAAAATGAAAAAGCGAGATAGCCGAGTACTTTCGGTCTTGTTCCGACCCTTTACTAAGGCAAACTGATTTTACAGAGGAAAAACATAGTCGAAAGAAGGCTTAATATCCAAACCGACACTACAAGATTAGCAATAAGGTCGATATATATATATAATTATATTTTCTTTCGTCTTTTCATTAATAATAATTTTTTGGGAAAATCTGTGTAAATTTCATGATAATAAGTTGTATATGCTTCCTTGTTGTTTTTTCAAAATGTACTGTTTTCTGGAATAATAACCTGTTTACCGTGTGTGTATCCTCCAAGGTGTGGCTACCCTCAGGCGTTTCCTCGTTTCTATAGAGTGAAATCGACCTTATTGCTAATCTTGTAGTGTCAGTTTGGATATTAAGCCTTCTTTTGACTATGTTTTCCTCTGTAAAATCAGTTTGCCTTATAAAGGGTCGGAACAAGACCGAAAGTACTCGGCTATCTCGCTTTTTAATTTTTTCCTTCGTGGCAGAAACCTTTATTTATACATAGTATCACGTTTTATATACTTCGTGATCAAGTTATTCACATATATATATATATATATATATATATCTATATATATACTACATACATGAATATTTATGCATCTATATCCAATATTTAAATCCATAATATAAGTGCATATATATATATATATATATATATATATATATATATATATATATATATATATATATATATATATATATATATATGTGTGTGTGTGTGTGTGTGTGTGTGTATGTATATATGTATATATCCACAAATATCGTTTAATATCCAGTTCATCATACCTTGGGAATAACATACCTGGGGAATTATAAATGGCAGGTTTTTCGTCACCGGCATCATTCGAACCAATTTGTGCTTAAGGAACAACGATAGACCACTGGTTTGTATCAATGAGCCATCAAAAGAGATATAAGTTGATTTCGCCTCTGCTTCAGATTATAAGGTTATGTACTTAGAATCGATATCAATCCATCTCACCATGAAAGCTAATTGGTAAGTCCGTAACACGTAGCTCATGAATTTTTGTCACAAATATATGTGACAATATATACTATATATATATATATTATATATATATATATATATATATATATATATATATATATATATATATATATATATATATATATATATATATAGTGTTTGTGTCCTTATGTATGTGAATGCGTGTGGGCAAGCATGCGTGCATGTTGTATATGGAAATCTTAAAAGTTACCTCTTAATAATAACCATTCCATAACTTCTAGCACAAATTAGACTTCTCATGGCCCAGAAATACTGCAGACTTTTCCTTTGGCAAGAAAACACCTGCCATGACATCTCCTGAAGAATCTTGAAGCAGAAACATTAGTCAAAGAATCCCAGGGCTGTGACAGCGGTGGCTCTGAAGTCTTTGTTTTGTTTGTATGGTGCTTTTACGTTGCATGGAACCAATGGTTATTCAGCAACGAAACCAACGGCTTTACGCGACTTCCGAACCACGTCGAGAGTGAACTTCTATCACCAGAAATACACATCTCTCACTCCTCAATGGAATGGCCGAGAATCGAACCCGCGACCACCGAGGTGGAACGCAAACACCATATCAACCACGCCACTGAGGCGCTCATGGAGTCGAAAGGGGCCGATGGACAGACAACCTTGGTTTTCTTTCTTTTCTGCTTCGCCGGAGGGAATACAATTACATTTAGTGCTAGTCTCTTTCCTAATTGGCTTTCTTGCATATGCCTTGCAAATTTTTCGAATAGGAGGTAAGACGTCCGCTCTCCATATACTGCCTTTCATTGAACGCATTCGCATATATTCCCATATACGAAGTAAATCCAAAAAGGCAAAATTTGTCGCATCGGAATATTAGACAAGTATGAGTTAATATACCACTGATATTTGGATTGAAACATACGTATACCCATCCGTCTTAAATACAATACAATAAATTATTTCGGTTACGACCAACATACATTCATATATACATATATATATGTATATATATATATTATATATATCTATATAATATATATATACACACACACACACACACACACACATATATATTATATATAATATATATATATATATATATATATATATATAAAGGAAGAGAGATCCAATTAGGCGACAGTCAGGTAAACGCATTTTATTAATAAGAAACGTTTCATGTTGACACCAACACATCATCAGTCTGCACTTGAAATTCACAAATAAAACAAACTTACAAATGACAATAAAAAATAAAATATACTCAGAACGGTAAAACAGAAAATGAGGAGAAAACTACCTATTCAGGGAGAAAGACAGAGCTGAGTAACTAAAAACGGTAAGGACTGCACACGACATAAACCTAAAACTCCAGAGACCAGAGAGAGAGAGAGAGCAGATGACGAGGTGTTGACGTTTAAACTAGGTGATAGGAGCAGACCTTACCGTTTTCAGTCACTCAACTCTTTCTTTCTCCTTGAAATAAAGTAGCTTTCTCTCTATTTTAAAGTTCTGAGTACATTTTAATTTTTATTATCATTTGTAAATTTATTTTAATTGTGAATTTAACTGAGATGAGAGTTTGTTGGACAAGTCGTAAAATTCAGATTAATAAAACGCGTAGACCGACTGTCGTCGGAATTGGACCCACTTTTATATTTATGGTTTTCTAGAGATATCTATATATAGTATATATATATATATATATATCTAATATATATATATATATATATATATATATATATATATATATATATATATATAGTACATGTATGCTGTAGGAAGCCCACTAAAATTTGGAAAAAATTAAAAGTCTTTTATTTAAGCTTTCGGAGAGTACATTCTCTCCCTCTTTCTGAAAGAGGGAGAGAATGAACTCTCCGAAAGCTTAAATAAAAGACTTTTACTTGTTTTCCAAATTTCAGTGGGCTTCCTACAACATATTAGAACACGGATACAGTGTTTAACTTTGCTATAGTACATATATGTGTATGCATGTATGTATGTATGTATACGTATATAGTGTGTGCCTGTGTGGGGGTGGTTTTTCGAACCATGCACCATATGGTTCCAAAAACGAAAATAAATACCAGAACACGAAATACAAAACTGAACAATAAATCCAGCAGATAATTAAATCGAGGACCCTCACTAAAAGTGAACTCAAGAATAACGACCGGATGCCGGAAGAGCCAAAGAAAGTTTTGTTTTTTTTCTCGCAAATGCACTCAATCGTCAAATAATCAAACAATTTTCATGGTCATTCAGATCAGTAACAATCTTATAAAATGAATAAAACGAAGAAGTGTGACCATTCGGAAGTAACTGTCAACTACAAAAACATGCCATGATTTTTTCTCGAAAAATATCGTAAGAAAGGTCCAAGCCATTGGGAAGCTTCCCATACTTATATTCTTGGAAAATTTTAATAGGTTTTACGGGATATTTTTCAATCTTCTTTTTTTCCTTGGCGAGGTAAAAGGATGTAAATTGTTCAGAGAAATGGAGATGGTAAAAAGGTTGGTAAGAGGGAGGGGACGAGATGGGGGTGAGGGAAAAGTCAAGCGACGGATGGGGAGGGGGGAGGTATTAAGGAAGGGGAATGAGGGCGGGTCATACACATACATACATGGGAAGGAGGGGCGAGGAATTTAAAGAACACGAAGATATGAGGGAGGGATGCAAAAGGGGGTTTGGCTGGAAGGCCAGAGGAATGGATGGGCACCGGAGGAAAGGGAGGAAGGTGGGTGGGGAGGAGGAGGAGGAGGAGATGGGCCGGATAGACCCACCGGTGCTACACTTGACTCCGCAGGTGTTTGCATATCATTAGAGCAGTGTAAGGTAGCCCTTCTCTTGCAGCGTCGTTACAGCCAACGTAAAATACTCGAGGGCTGCAGAAATTTGCCAGAGGTAAACATCCTTTTTTCACTCGACCGCCGTGTGTGTTTTCCTTGCTCCTTGGAAGACCCAGTTTTTTTTTCCTACATTTTTTGTGAGTTTCATCCCGACTCTTTATCATTATTTTCAAACATTATATTTCAGTTTTATGAGATATTCGTTAATGATTTACATAAGAGTTCATGGTTTTTCTTATAGCGCTAAGACGTCCTTGCCAATATTGCTCGTTTTTGAAATCCTTATATTCTAATGTTTAAATCTTTACATAAACCCAAGAAAAATAAAAGAAAAAAAAGGAGTCACTGTACACGCGACACTTCAGACGTAATAAGAAACTATGCCTACTGGTGGAATACAATAAAAAAATTAGACATTTAGCGTTAAACCTTATATGACATCTTAAATACTAAGATTCTTATGCAAAGCAACTCGGTGGAATTTAAACTTCATACTGAAATTGAATAACGCATGCAATTTAATGGATACACGTTTTGCTTGCGATACTCAATATGTTTATGAAGCCACTTTTTAACCGAGACAATAATTACACTTATACGTGCGGATCCATCTATGACTCGTTAATCAAAGTATTTTTCATTATATTCACTGCCTTGAAATAATAAGCTTTCAACCGAAAAAGATTGGCCAGTTCTTCTTTCAGTACACGTATAAAGATTATTGTCATGGGATAATACCGTGAAAAGCTTTAGTTGATCGAATAACAGGTATGTGACAACATTTATACAGGTGGAATGAATATCAAGAGAAAACTAATGAGTCTATTTAGAACTAGCAATTTGTATCTACAAATGCATATAAACATGAATATATAAAGCAAACCTGAAACCAGGCAAAATACAGTTGAATGTAATCCTTATAAATGGCTACGGAAATCATCGAGAAATAAATACACACATGTGAATAAGCGCATATATTAAAAGGTTCATTCAGTCAAACAACACGTAAGCCCTAAAATCTCTTTGTGATACGAAAGGAAGTTATGACCATTTGCACACAGTTTTCCCCCAATTTCATTCAAATAAAACGCAAATATAGAACACAATTACTGGCATTCCACCGAGCGCAAACAGCATAAAAATTCAGACTAAAAAAAACAGGCAAAATGCGAATTTTAAACCTGAATGGAAAAAAGCTCGAATTCCATTTGAGATTAGAAATAAAAATTTCACTACGCCAACTTCAGCTTACAACTCTATCAGATAGTTTTTAGTTTCTCATAAAGGCTAAATGCTGATATCCCTTGACAAAACAAAAAACCCAGCCTAAAGAAACTTCAAATTAGCTACCTCAAATTGACTTTTATCAATTAGTTTCCAGTTGCCTTTATTCATTTTTTCTTTTCAGGAAGGAAAAAAAAAAAGACAAAATAAAAACAGAGCCGGTAATGAGATTGAGAGTAATCTACTCCCTAATTGATTTCCATTGTTTCGAAAATGTAAAACTTCCCCTTAAACCGAGGGAGATTTTTACCTCTCTCTCTCTCTCTCTCTCTCTCTCTCTCTCTCTCTCTCTCTCTCTCTCTCTTTCAAAAACAATAATGTAAATGTTCGTTCTGCTAAAAGGTCTGCAGTACTTTGTATATCGATAAAAACCTAAGTTCGTCTATGTCATCTTCTATAAGAATACCTTTCAAGCTGTTTATGTTCTATCGCTTTTGGCTTACTTGATTACACACATTACACACACAACACTGATGAATATACAAAACATTTGTATATTTATTCATTTGTCTGTTTGGCTGTTTATCCTAACAGATTGGAAGATTTCTGCGGAAATACATAGCATGCATTCAGAAATGCTATGCACAAATTTAACTAATAATTTTATTCACAACCGCAGGTTACTGGTACGAAGAAATAGAAAATGAAAGATACTACTCAACAAACAATGGTGCCTCCTCTGCTACCTAGTTTATATTATTTCGATAACTACTGAATAAAAAAATTCAGTTATCATTATCCTTATCTCGAAAAGAAATAAAAAAAAAAGCCACCGATGCCACACTACAATTTTCTTATTATTTGGCTACGATCAATTCGAATCTATTCCAAATAATTCCACATTTAGTTGGAACAATTAATTATACGGCTTTATTTTCAAAAGGTTAGCATGGCTCGAAGACATAATTCAACATGACATTTAGTTGGATATCAAAACAGCTATATTATCATTCTAGAAGGTGAAAAAGTCATAACTCAACAAATCTATGAAAAACTTCATTCAGATAAAACAGAACGATCGGAAATAGAATTACAAGACATGAGAAACATTCGTCTTGATCCTATCCAGATAAAAGAGACACCTAGCAGAGGGTTTTTACAGTAACTTATGCCGTTTGGGGACTTGATGACGTCGAGATTATTTTTCGTTTTAAAGTACAAAACCTGGATAATTAAACATCTTCTGAACGCCTACGTCCCCTTATTACCATTCGGATAAAAAATGAATTCAAACACAAAAATAATGTACCGAAGCCAAAAGCTTGCGTCATTTTTTGTTAGTTGTTGTCCCTTTTTTTTTTTCTATCTCTTCTAGATGCCGGCTCAAAATCCCTCCAAGAAGAGCCTTTTACGACTTCCGTGTTATGCCCTCCTTTATGGCTATACGCCGTTACTCCTTGAAAAGAACACCATTTCCCAACTGGGATGGGCGCTTTTCGGCGTCCTTCGGGTGTTCTTCGCAGAGGGACTCCTCCCCAACCCGCCTCCCGTTCCCCCTCGGCCCCCCACCCTTTTTTAACAACGTTTTCTTCATTATCCCGACGCTAAAAACAATGATCGTTCATTCGCTGCTGAACAGTTACACAGAGTCGCACTGCAAACCGGGCTTAGACAAATGCTAAGACTGACAGAGCTGTTGCACAGTTATTAGTTTTACATGAATTTATGGCTTTCCATTTCTTTCCTCAATGTGGTAAATGGGAAATCTCAAGAGGAGGTGAATCACAACTATTTCCGTCATTAAATGATGCAAGAGCAGCGTTATATCGGAACAAAACTAAATGGTCATGTGAGGAGGAAAAGTTTTGGAGTATGTGCGTAGGGCTGATGTGGTGCGGGCACGCACGGCCTAATTACAAATGCGAGTAACAATTATAAACTCATGAACGACTCATAAAACATTTGCGTCAAATAGAGTTAACTAGACTAGGTTTTCAAACTCATGTTCGATAAGGGTGATTCAGGTTTATAGGCGATGTGCGATGGTCTGCAAGAAATCAAAAGGAAAGGACTAACAAGGCATCCACTGACACAATCTGAAGCTTTATTCAGTGAACACAAAAATATTTTAAAAGAAATCTATTCATTATGTATCTGTCTCCATAGCCTAGGTCCTTTTTCGCCTATAGGTCGAAAATGAATTACATGTCAGATTCTTTGGCAAGGCCATGCAAATAGCGTCAAAACTGGGCATTCTTTGATTATTACAATTTTTCAGCAAGTGCTTGCTTAACCACTGAGTAGTCTCAGACAAATCAACACATAAATAAATATACTTAGTATGCACTTTGTTTATTTCACACTGAAATGATTAAAAACAAGGCATGATGCGACCTCCAGCTTACTCGGGACACGTCCAAGATTTTCCCGCCATGCATAAGTTGTAAACATTATATTCCTAACTTAATGTGAAGTGGTCTTCGTAATTGATACTCATACTTAGTACTCCTTATACTAACAACAAGGATGAAATAAATAGGAGACAAATTAATCACGTTCTCATACTCACAGTTATAAGTGGAAACACAAAATAATCGTACAGAAACAGCCTCCAAATTCAAATCTATGGGTCAATAGAACCTTCTTTCACCAATGAAGATGAAACTAAATACGATATATTTTATCAGAATTAGTTCTTCTGTACTGTTTAACATGAACATATTTATTTTTTTACACTTTTATTCTAATAAATAAATCATAAATCGTAAAATTCCTGCATCTTTAACTCAGCGTGAAACACGTTTATTCAGACCTTTTTAGGCTCTTCAATTGACATTTCCCGTGTCTCCCCCCCCCCACCCCCCAGAACAACAAGAAAGAAGTTTGTAGGCTTACCTCCCGAGTAAGTGATAATCCTATGCATAACTATAAATGTTTAGAAATATCAAGGTAATTTATCTAAAATAAAGCGGGGATAAAAAAGAAAAACCATAACTCACAGGACAACACCACATTCCTTAATTATAGCGTGAATGGCATCTAACTTTTAAAAGCACTGCTAACTCACTTCCAAAGCGCCAAATGAGTTTTATTCTTTTAAATATTATTTACGAGCATATTATTTCCACACAGAAACCACCGGTTTTGAAGAATCCAAGAGTACATGGAGAAGCCAATGCTTTAAAAATGTAAATTCAGACTTGTCGATATTTATAGGATTAGTAACATTCATCCCATAGGACTGGTTATCCATTATGGATTACCTGGAAGAACTTCTGAATCCAGCCCTCGAAATGCAAAGGTTATATAACTACTTCTAACACCAGTAGCTACAACCTTTCTTATGGTTGATTTGTATCACAGCCTGCAGCTTTGAAAATCAAAATAATTTTATAACTTCCGTATGATTCACCGGATGTCGACCATGTTAACATTCGATTTTCAAGGGCCTCGCTCAAAGTATACATGTATGTATGTATGTATGTATGTATGTATGTATATATATATATATATATATATATATATATATATATATATATATATATATATATATATGTGTGTGTGTGTGTGTGTGTGTGTGTGTGTGTGTATATATATATAAAAGTCATATCACATTTCTGTGATTCATATACATATATCGAGCTACAATGTCCTTTAGTATCTAATTCGCTCTACCTCGGAATTAATATATTTTCATATATGCTTAACCGAGGGGGAATTTTTTCTCGATAATAGACTTGCCTGGACCTGGGCGCGAACCCATGGAGCCTTTCAAATCCAGGAACGTCAGTGAAGCTTTTACCTACTACACCACCGCCAATATTCTTTAAGCTTAGCAAAACAAGTATATGGTTACCAGTTACGTGTGAAATTGAAAGAGCATGATGATATAGCTGATATTTGAGGAAAAGTCGTGAGGAGATTCTATTTCAAACCGAAGAAATATAGTAGAGCGTCTTATTTAGCACCTGAAGAGATGAGAATAAGTTTATCAAAAACATCAGGAAAAGGTTGTGGCAGAACTTACTCGAGACTTGAGGAAGTGTGGCGTCAAGTCTCAGTGGCCAAGGAAAAGATTGTGGCAAGTCCTCCCAAAGCCTGGTTGAGGAGGATACTACCTACTCATTGAGACTTGATAAACCGCGTCTTCATTAGACTTAAATAAAAGGCGGAGCAAGTCCCTGTTGCACCGGGAAACCAATCCTGAATATGAAAGAAGGGAAGAAAATGGTTAAATTGCGAACATCCAAAACAGCTATATAAATTCCTTCATTTCATCGACGTAGTCTGCTACGGAAGTGCTCTGAAATTTTGTTAACCGGCCCATCAAAAACTCATCCCATCGAGTAAAAACTTCATTCCTCAGTTATTACTGTGTAATGAATTATATATGCTTGCATTATACGTATACTGCAAAGGAAGACATACATAAAAGGATAATTAATAAAGTGCTTTCTGAGAGAGAGAGAGAGAGAGAGAGAGAGAGAGAGAGAGAGAGAGAGAGAGAGAGAGTTCAGACCAGCCCAAAACATAGTTTAACAACACGATAAGATAGTAACAAAAGTTACAGGAATAAACTGATATGAAACAAACGCCGTGGAATTCCCTCCCAGTGAAGTTCAGTCACCTGGAGGTCAAAGGGCTGAAGTCCCAAGAGGTCAAACAACGGGACTTTTGAATGACAGTGACGTAATTCCTTGAATTATTACAGTGCTGACAACATTTAACAATTATTCGTTCAATGGTCTAAAACATACAACAGGGAACAAGTAAAGAGGATATTTATATAACATACTAAAAATGATTTTAATTTTATTTTATTTTATTTTAGATAAACTAAGTGGAATTACCTATGGCTAAATCACTTTTCTCCAAATTTCCGTTAAATTATCCTTCCATCAGTCCATGAAATATTGGCAGCATTAAACAATACTCAAGAGGGAATGTTAATATTATTTAAAAATATAAATTACAATTCTTAACAAAGGTAATCTTCATTTTCCGTTTTAGTCAAACAATTATGAGAGGAACAACCATTTCACCCTAAAAATCATCGCACCCCCTAATAAAACAGCTACAACCGCTAGTGTTCAATACTTACGAAAAAACATATTCAAATGCCATAAAACTTCATCAAGACAAAAATGTGACATTACCCAACCAAGTAAAATCTACCAACTGTATGACATAAACTATTCGAATTCCAAAGAGTCCCACCCATTGAACAAAAGATAAAAACAACAATTTGAACAAAGTCCATCAATTCAAAACCAAAAGATAATACTACGGTTGCAATAAACTCGATCAGTTGAACGAAAATCTTATACGATTTCCCAACCCACAATAATTCCCTTTAACACATTCAGTTCCTACTTCTTTCTTTCACTCGATGATCATATTTCCAATGATGACAAGTCAATCTAAACTGGCTCTCTTCCCCCCTAAAATCCATTTTTCTAGTTTATATAAACAAGAAAGAAAATAAATTACACCAACTTCTGAAATTGCCGCAGAAAGAAAATAATAATAATAAAAAAAAACCTTCCGAGGAAAACTTTTCAGTGATTAATGCCGGCAAAAATAATTTCCTTACGCCACGGAGCAAGAAGGACATTCAATCCACAGGGTAAAGGTGACCGTAAGGATGACAAAAGCTCTACTAAGTCAGAGATTCTAGACCGTAGCGACAGCGCCAACTTGGTACATTCCCGAGGGGAGACGCCTAAACGTAAACTTTCCCTCATTGCTTCTGAAATTTAATGAAAGGTCTTGTGTTTTTCTTTCTAAGGGAATTTCTGAATGGAATTTCATAGGAGGTTTGCTCTGGGCCTCGAGTTTGTCGAAGTCACTCCACTACAAACTTTTATTTCACTCCAAAAAGGGTTTCCAATATGTTTCAAAAAGAGAGAAAGAAACGGAAAAAGGTAAGAAAGAAAAAAGAACATACACTGTCACAGCTACTCGCGCTACAGGGAAATATTAGTTTCAACTTACTGACGATAGATTTTCTCCGAGTCAGATCAGAAACTACTTACAGATAATTCTGATTTGTTATGAAAATATGCGATTCGGAAAAATAAAATAGTGCCCCAGACCACGTATTTTTCTTCAAACGAGCAACTTCCAAATAAATGAGAAATATGAAGCGATATGCACTGTGTATAATATATATATATATATATATATATATATATATATATATATATATATATATATGTGTGTGTGTGTGTGTGTGTGTGTGTGTATTACACACCTATATAGACATACATGTTTTTATATGTATAAGTATACTTATGTGTGTATATTCAATACCCAAACCCTGAACAAACTGGTGTCCTTATAAGTATAGTATATGGCTACGAAGGAGAAAGAAATACTAAGTGATGAGATGTTTTTGTCCCAGACTCAGTAGTGTCAAGCTTTGACAATGTCTTGTTCATAAATCACGGGCTCTCGACACTCAGTGACATTTTATCCTCGCGGCGAAATATTCTAGTTATCTTTACCACACTAAAATTGGAACTAAAATCACCCAACGGAAGATATGAGAGCATCTTATTTTAATTCACTGAAAACCTCTTGGAGATGAATTTCGAGATGCTTACGCAACTGAATGTCGAAATAGATTTGCAATTCTATGAACCATACATGAGGTGGTGTAGAGAATCGAAGAAGACTGGATTAACATCAGGATTGCAAATAAATATATTGGAGAAGATGTACTAGGATATGGAGTAATTAGTTGGAATTATATAAGACCTGAGAGACAATAAAGAATAGATAAAACCCCAAACGTTACTGTAAAACACTTCAGAGGAGATGAACTTGAAGCACATCGTATGAAATACTCGAGTCCAGAGAGTGGAGTCGAACAACGATCAAGACAAACAGCTAGAAGATGTAAAAGCCACATATGTATTCAGTAAGTGGATCAGGTGTTAGGGCAATTCTCTAAATCATTAATAAAATATCCATGAATTCACAGAAAATAAATCTTTGTGATCTCTTAAATAAGGAACATGAAGGCGATATTCTGAATGACAACTGAAGAAGGCTTGACTTTACTAATGAATGAATTAACTGTTTTTTTGAAGCGTGTACGGTTATGAATTTCTTTAGAAACTGCTCCTCGATGAATTCTGAAAGGAAGGATAAAGATGAAATAAAAGATAAGTGGAGGCGGAGATGGGAGGAGATGATCTAAGCATCGGTCTTGTCAACTCCCTGGTCAGATGCCATGTAATTCCTCTTTCCTGGTCTTCCTCCTCTTCCTCAATTCGCAGCAGATAATAGTCGCTCTTTATGCCTTACCACCAACCCTTAATGTTACTTTTTCATTAGTCACGAAAATATAGAGGCATAATGACCACCGGCACAAAAGCGACCAGCGGCCTCCGTCGACCATAAAGCTTTTGTCAGTGACTGGTCGTGACGAAGAACGCGTCCGCACGGTTACTCCACGGGTCGTGACCTTGGCTTAGGGGTCGGTCTCCCCTTTTCATGGCAGGTCAGCTTTCCAACCCTAAAACTCGGTCTTATTTGGCAACATGAAAGCTACACGACGACGGTCCAGAAGGTCATTCTTTCCCTCCGAAGTCACTGGGATGCACGAAATCGCTCCAAACGAGTCGAGTTCGCCAAGTTAACCGGCGGCTTACTCTGGAACGACTCTCCCGGAAGAGCAATGAAAACGACAACAGCGAAGACGACGTCGCCGAAAGAGAGAAAAGAAGCTTTGGGTTTTCAACATTGGGGAGGAGGACGGAACCGACCGACTGGATCCATCCCCACAAATTTTCTCCCTTCTTGTTTTTCCCTCGTTTCTGGTCGGTCGTACATCGTCCTTTTTCCTTGACGTCCGTGTCCTCCTCTGGCCAGTGTCATAAATCTAGGGAGCTACTGCTGCAATCTGGTGGTGTCTCAAACCGTGAGAAACCCAACAGATGGCAATGACTTCGGACGGAGTGTTCGCTGGCTGCAGGCTGCTTTCTCTTCGCCAGCAAAATCTGGCTG
>NC_087213.1:79225118-79257618 GCF_015104395.2 Macrobrachium nipponense | reverse complement strand
TAATAATAAGAAGAAGAAGAAGAAGAAGAAGAAGAAGAAGAAGACGAGCAGATAAAATACTAGTGAAAAGATTGTCATATTTATTGCTGCTGCTCATACAATAAATATTCTTCATTTTCAACGACATCGATGATCTCAAAAAGCACTAACATTTTCTTCACTACAAGTGAATTATGCACGCTCTTGAGATATATTCTAATAAAAGGTTTTCATAAAAGTGTGAATTTATGCTGCAGTAATGGGTGCAGCAGAAAAATAGTAACACATTGATAATAAAAAATATAAGGGACAATGTTATCTAAAGGGAAACAAAGATTAAAGGAATAACGGAGAACACGACACGGGACAAAACATCTACCAATACATAATGGCAAAACATCCTGGAAGACGATTAAGGTCACTTTCCCAACCAAAAGGACTGCATTCTCGCCTTGCGAACTCTAATATCCGTCGCATTCCGGTGTACAATAATGTTGCCCATATCCCAGACACATAAACGCTCGGGGGACATGGCACACCGGAACTTTTACCAGGAGCCTCCGGACGGAGGATGCGTTCGACAGTTTGACATCCTTACGAATGCTGCCAATACTAATACAAAGAATCAGGGGGAGTTTTACGAGAGAGAGAGAGAGAGAGAGAGAGAGAGAGAGAGAGAGAGAGAGAGAGAGAGAGAGCTTACGTAAATTCTCATTTATCTTTAATAACCAAGATTTTACAGATTTATGTGAGGTAAAAAGTAAAATTAGCCCATTTCACAGTGGCTCATCAGAAAAGATCAACATGGAAAATTTCTGTAAAAAGAGTTGCAGTTGACATATTTCACAACACCTTTAACTTGAGTTCCTTCAGATGCGCATAACATCAGACCATGAAAATACCTAACATTTTTGTATCTGTGTCTTGTACGAACTGTTTCTTCAAAGCCACTCTTCAAGTATTTTAATATTTCCCTTATCAGGTAAACTTAAGGTGGCAGACATTCTTGTTGGGCTGATAATAAAAAAAATGATTGGAAAATCAACCCTCACATAAATTCGTAACCATTTTCCTTTATTAAACAACGCCCAAGAAATACATTAAGTCCATTAATGAAAATCAGCGATACCTTGTGCATACATTTTTAATATTCTTACTTTATTCTATTAACAAGTGAGAGAAACTGAAATGGTAACTTATGCAGTAGAAGGCTTTGAACCTGACAGAGAGATATATATGCTCCCCTTACATCTGTTGCATATAAGTTTCTGAGGATCCCTCTCTCTACTTCAGAACAGCTCTCGCTAATGAAATATGAAGATTGGCATCTATCCTTAAATGCATCTAGCATGCTAATTACCGTAGCGTTTGCGTCGTCTGTATAAATCAAATAATGCACTAATTAGGGTCAAAGCGTCAGAGTATTCAGTGACTCCCTAATAGCTCGTACTGGTATATAACTTAGTAATCGATCTTCCAGCGCAAGAGGCCCTTCAGGTCTTTTCCCCAACTCCTTTAGCCAACCATGACCGACGAGTATAACTGATGACGACCTGAAACCCACATTTTGAAATCCTCTCCAAAAACCTGTCTGGATACATACTGAAATCCGCTCTCTCTCTCTCTCTCTCTCTCTCTCTCTCTCTCTCTCTCTCTCTCTCTCGTGTGACAGCCTAAAACTATTTTGGGTCGAAAGCCAGCCGATAACGCACGTAAGCCGCGGAAGGCTGAAAAACATTTCTTTAGGATGAAATGGCGTAGTGAAGGCATTTTTGTTCCATAATCCCTAATTAGTGATGGTTCGTCTCTTGTAATCCTGAGATTGATAAAAAGCGAATTGAGTGGAAGTTTGTGACAGGCCACCACCGTCTTCTTCACCGATGAGACCTTCCACAAATCCACCTCTTTGGCATCCCTCTTCGTCTCATTTACCTTTGGTGGACGCCAAGCGAGAATGGACTCTACGACTGATAGGCAACAGGGGTCACGATGCCGTGGCAGCCGAAGAAATCTTTTCATAAAAACCCATCAAGTATTAGCAGATTATAAGCTGAGTTAATGACGATTAGGTGCTCGATATATTGTTCTGAAGAGGGTGACTTATACTAATGAAAAGAGGCTGGGGTTTTATAGCATAATGGCTGGCAAATTAGTGGGGATTAGCTATCAGAGTAATCCAACATAAGGGGTTCTACATGATGCTGCTGCGCTGCTTCGGCTGCTGTTGCTGCTGCAGCAATGAAATGGGAAAAACAGCAAAATTATCAGGAAGAGAAAACATCTGCTTGCGAGGACAACGAGTGAAAGAAAAGATGTCAAGAAATTGATGCCACTGAAATTACAGGCTCATACATAACTGTTTACACGAATTAATGAGAGAGAGAGAGAGAGAGAGAGAGAGGAGAGAGAGAGAGAGAGAGAGAGAAAGAAAATACCAAGCAAGCGAGAGAGAGAGAGAGAGAGAGAGAGAGAGAGAGAGAGAGAAAGTAATCACCAAGCGAGAGAGAGAGAGAGAGAGAGAGAGAGAGAGAGAGAGAGAGAGAGAGAGAGGAAGTAAATCACAAGCAGCGGAGAGAGAGAGAGAGAGAGAGAGAGAGAGAGAGAGAGAGAGAGGAAGTAAATCACCAAGCGAGAGAGAGAGAGAGAGAGAGAGAGAGAGAGAGAGAGAGAGAGAGAAAGTAAATCACCAAGCGAGAGAGAGAGAGAGAGAGAGAGAGAGAGAGAGAGAGACCTTACCTTACAGACCTTACAGTTCGTTCAGGTTGCCCCAGGTCCCTCAGTGTGAGGCGCCTCTAATGTCTACCAGAGAGTTGCTAGTACATCTTCCGGTATATTTTGCATCTTCCAATCTTGGATGGTCTGGGATGCAGTTTAGATATTTGTCGAGCTTATTCTTAAACACATCTACGCTCACTCCTGATATATTCCTCAGATGAGCTGGCAACGCATTGAATAGACGCTGCATTATCGATGCTGGTGCGTAGTGGATTAATGTTCTGTGTGCTTTCCTTATTTTTCCTGGTATAGTTTTGGGCACTATTAATCTACCTCTGCTTGCTCTTTCTGATATTTTTAGTTCCATGATATTTTCTGTTATTCCTTCTATCTGTTTCCATGCCTGAATTATCATGTAGCGTTCTCTTCTCCTTTCTAGACTATATAATTTTAAGGACTTGTAGTCTTTCCCAGTAGTCTAGGTCCTTAACTTCTTCTATTCTAGCTGTAAAGGACCTTTGTACACTCTCTATTTGTGCAATATCCTTTTGATAGTGTGGGTACCATATCATATTGCAATATTCAAGTGGACTACGAACATATGTTTTATAAAGCATAATCATGTGTTCAGCTTTTCTTGTTTTGAAGTGCCGTAACAACATTCCCATTTTTGCTTTACATTTTGCCAACAGAATGGCTATTTGATCATTGCATAACATGTTCCTATTCATCATCACACCAAGGTCTTTAACTGCTTCCTTATTTGTGATTGTCTCATTATTAGGTCCCCTATATGCATATAGCTTTCCTTCTCTGTCTCCATAATTTATTGATTCAAATTTATCAGAGTTAAATACCATCCTATTTACCTCTGCCCAATCATATACTTTGTTAAGGTCTCTTTGTAGAGCGTTCCTATCTTCATCACAAGTAATTTCTCTACTTATTCTTGTGTCATCAGCGAAACTACTCACTACCGAATCCTTAACATTACTGTCTATGTCTTCAATCATAATAACAAACAATATTGCAGCTAGCACCGTACCTTGTGGCACACCGGATATTACCTTGGTTTCATCCGATTTCTCATCGTTTGCAATAACTATCTGTTTTCTGTTGTGTAAAATTCTTTTAACCATCTTCCTACTTTATCTACGATATTGTGTTTTCTAATTTTCTTTGCTAATATATTATGGTCTACTTTGTCAAAAGCTTTTGCAAAGTCTAGGTAACCACATCTGTTTCATTTCCGCTTTTCATATTTTTGAATATGTTCTCACGGTGGACTAACAGTTGGGTTTGTGTACTTTTTCCGGGTACGAAACCGTGTTGTCCTATATTAAACAAATTATTTTTTATTAAATGTTTCATAATGTTTTTTCTTCATTACCCTTTCATACACTTTCATAATATGTGATGTTAGACTCACAGGCCTATAATTACTTGCCTCTAGTCTTGATCCACTTTTGAAAGTAGGGGTGATATATGCTAATTTGTGCTCATCATAAATCTTGCCTGTATCTACACTTTGTCTTAATAATATTGCAAGTGGCTTTGCGATAGAATGAACTACTTTCTTTACCAAAATAGCAGGATTCCATCAGGCCCTGCAGCAGCTCCATTTTTAATTTTCATTAATTGCCTGCACAATATCAGCTTCATTAATTTCTATGTCAGCTAAATATTCACTATTTTCGTCCCTTACTTCTATATCATTATCTTCATTATCTATTCTAGGGGTGAATTCTCTCTTATATCGTTCTGCCAGTATGTTGCAAATTTCCTTTTTTCATTCGTTAATCTCCCTTCAATTCTCAGAGGGCCTATTTCTATTCTTCTTTTATTCATCTTCTTCGCATATGAGTATAATAGTTTGGGGTTTTGCGTTGATATTTAATAGGGTTTTTCTTCCAAGTCCCGTTTTTCATTTTCTTTTGATTGTATAATCTTTTGTTCTGCATTTCTATCTTGCTTTTTAGTTCTATAACTTTCCATGCATTTTTTTCTTTTGCAAGACCTTTTTTCCACTTTCTGATTTTCTGGAACAAGATCCTTCTGTCTCTTGGTATGCATGAATGATGTTTACTTTTCTTCTTCGGTATATATTTATCCACTATTTTCTCCAATATTTTTTATAATATCTCCGTATTTACCCTTATGTCATCACTTACGAAAATGTTATCCCAATCTTTGTTTAATTCTTCATTAATTCTGACCATTTATATTTTTACTGTAGAAGTTGTATTTTCCATATCCTTCCCACTTTTTCATTTCTTGCTTATCTCTATTTTCACTTGCTTTGGAATGAACTGTTATTTCTATGACATTATGATCTGAAATACTCGCATTATAAACTATTATTCTTTAACATAATTCATCTCGTTCACAAAATACTAGGTCTAAAGTATTTTCCTTTCTTGTTGGCAGGTGATTTATTTGTTGAATGTTGTATTCTAGTAGCATATCTAATAGCTTTTCAAATTGCCTCTTATCTTCTGCACTACTATACTCCCCTCTTCTTTTTTATATGTATAAGTACAACCACAGTCTCCTATTCGTTCTTTCCATTCTACGAAAGGAAAGTTGAAGTCACCAGATAGGAGAATAGTCCAGTCCTTGTGATTTCTACATATATCATCCAATTTTTCAATTATTAAGTCAAACTCTTTAGTATTAGGAGGTCTATATATTACTATGTTCATCAATTTTTCAGATTCAAATTCTACCGCTATTAGTTCACATTCTGAGTTACTATATTTCTCATATATTTTTCCTTGTTTTTTGTCTTTCCCATATATTGCGGTTCCCCCTTGATTCCTATTTTTTCTATCTGATCTATAAGTTTGGAACCCTTTTATTTGATCATCATTCCCAGTCTCTTGGGAATACCAGGTTTCACTTATATTCATTATATCTATTTTCTTTCATTTGGGTTAGTTCTTCTAAGTACTCTATTTTTCTTTTTGAGTACTCATAACTAAACCCTGGGCATTCATCACTATGATGGTTTGCGTGTTTTCTCCTTCATTTAATATTGGTAGTAATAAGGATTTTCCCATGTCTCTTTCCTGTTCTGGTATGTTGTTCTTTTTTTCATTTCCAGAAATTCTGACATTAAAAAATCCAACTTTTCCATAATATTTGATCTTCCTTCATCATAATTATTCATTTTGTGTCTGAATCTGCAATCTCCGTTTCTGCAATATCCTCTTGCATAATAAATACAGTTATTATCTCTTGAGTAGAATTTCGGAGCTGATGCTTTGAAATTTTTTGCTGACACCTCTGCATATCTCATTGGTGGTTTGCTTTTCTCTTTTACCTGATATTCTTGATTTCTCTCTTTATTTGTTTCTTTCTTATTTTGGATTTTATTACTTGGTTGGTTATTTATTTGATTATGATTCATGGCTACAGGGTGCATATATTTGCATTTTTTGTCGAACTTACATCCTTTTCCTTCTTTTAGGTTTTTGTTTTTTTTACAATATTTTTTTTGGATGCAGAGAGGAAGTAAATCCCCAAGCCGGGAAGAGAAAGAAAAAGAGAGAGAGAGAGGGAGAGGGACCTGACGAGAGGAGAGAGAGAGAGCGATGAGAGAGAGAGAGTTATCACCAAGGGAAGAGAGGAGAGAAATAAAGAAGAGAGAGAGAGAGAGAGAGAAAGTAAATCACCAAGCGGAAGAGAGAGAGAGAGAGAGAGAGAGAGAGAGAGAGAGAGAGAGAGAGAGAGAGAAAGAAAAACACCAAGGGGAGAAGAGAGAGAGAGAGAGAGAGAGTAAATCACCAAGCGGAAGAGGAGAGAGAGAGAGAGAGAAATAGAGAGAGAGAGAGAGAAGAGAGAGAGAGAGAGAGAGATGAAGTAAATCACCAAGCCGGGAAGAGAAGCGGAAGAGAGAGAGAGAGAGAGAGAGAGAGAGAGAGAGAGAGAGAGAGAACTGCCCCTGCACATAAGAATAAATTGGATCACGTGATGAAGGAAGATTGTTGTCAAGAGAAATCAAGCAAAAAATGCAACAGAGTTTTCTGTACAGCATATAATATAACCAAGGCCACCGAAAATAGATCCATTTTTCGGTGGTTTCGGTATAATGTTATATGAGCCGCGGCCCATGAAGCTTTAACCACGGCCCGGAAATGGCCCCTCATATAGGGTTGCCAGACGCACGATTATGGCTAACTTTAACCTTGAATAAAAGAAAAAAAAACTACTGAGGTTAGCGGGCTGCAGATTGGTATGTTTGATGATTGGAGGGTAGATAAACAACATACTCATTTGCAGCCCTCTAGCCACAGTCGTTTTCAAGATCTGAGTGTGGACAGAAAAAAGTGCGAACGGACAGACAAAATCATGTCAATAGTTTTCCTTTATAGAACACTAAAGTAAAAAAAAACACTTAAACACGCAAATAAAAAAAAGGTGATGTAGTAAAAGTGCAGGAGGGAGGAAGTGGTGGTTTTGCCAAACTGTTGTTGATCCTATTTACATACCTGGACACTATGGAAATTTGTTCATGAACGTAATACGAAATAACATTATCGTATATCTTCTAATCAATGACTGAAAAGAGACCGCAGCGCAAATTTGCTATCGTAATAGTACATTATTTGCATTACGAACGCCAGTTGTATTTTTCAGTGTGTGAACTTGCAAGGCAACAGTGACCAGCCTTTGACTCCAAGAACTTCACCCGTAGCCTCGTGAGCGTGGGTGACCAGTGACAAAACACCATGCTCAGCCACACAGAGATATGAATACAATCTACGGCAGCCATGTGACGTTAAACACGCGCAACCGAACAATTTATACAGAAATAGGTCCCACAACGTGAATAACTGAAAGACACTGCAAAAGATGTTTATCACGTACCGCTGCTACCAAAGTTTGTTAAAACACGAACTGACCCATCACTCATGTGTACATCCCAAGGGTTGCCTACCTAGAACTTGGACGTTCGTTCACAGGTGGTTGAGGACACAGGGTTTCATTTCCCCTTGATAAAGCGGTCATGGGGAATTTGGTCACCCACCGCCACGTGCTCAGACTCTCACGGGACAAACCACAAGCCGTGGGAGGGGAGAGAAAGAGGGAGCTAAAGACGTGAAGAAAGTACACGAATAACATTCAAATGTAGAATAAGGGAAAGGGAGAGGGTATGTTTGCTGACAGGTAAGGTAAAATCACCGAGAAAAGAAAAAGGAAGAAGCCAGCGATGACAAGAAAAATGACATAACGCCAACTATCGACTATATACTCCATAAAAACAAAACCACAATTGCGAAGATCATCATCGATCATTTAACGTGCCTCAACCGATCAATAAGCTATTCACTTTCCTAATAATAATCAATATATGTATTTTTCTACTATTTTTCTTGTTCCAGTCAATTACTACGCGTACTCCTCATGCGTCACCTCATCTTCTCTGCAAGTACGAAATATTCTTCCCACTACACAAGTCTTCGTTCTCCTTCCGTCCAATATTTCCGTAACGGCATTTTAATGAAGCCCCATTAACACAGCCAAGAGACCTACGTCGACGTCAGTTCATAAATTATTTACACGTCATTTGCGTCACATCGTGTGGCACCTGTCACTCAACTCTCATTTTTCTTCTCTCGTTCTTTTTTTTCCCTCTCTCTTTCCATCCAAACCAGGTGACCAGCGTGCCTTCACTTGGGGCGAAAAACAAAAAGCAGAGAGGCTGTTCTTACATTGCATTATTAACAAAGGAACGTCTAAACTGCAAATTAGAAATCGTCGCTAATTACATTGATGTATATGTAAATACTGCTTTGGCTTCTTTCTAGTAAGCTGCCTTTACGAATATTTACAGCCTTCTGAACACTGTTTACAAAATATGCCTAACACTTCTCACATTTCGATTAATTAAGAAAATCATAAAATACTCAACTGTTTATATCTAATTTACTTTCAAGTTACAGTATACAAGGAAACTGTAAACTCGTGGAAGTTTTCAATATATACAAAAATAAATACCGTTTGGAAGCTTACTTCTGAAGAGGTCTCTGAAAAGCGCACCAACGCCATTCTTTGCTGCAGAAATTATCATGAATTCAAAAGAAACGGTGAAAAATCTCATGTATCGTTTTTACTTCTGGAAAACCACAAAAAGTTCAGTCTTTGGCAGCATTTAAAATAGACTGATGACCTCTATAACTAAAGAAAGCGTGTTATCTGCAGCACGCTTTTAAAAAATGATGGAAAGGGTTTTAACTTCAAAGTCGATGAAGCCAAAATCTGATGTACATTTTATAGGGCAGCCAGAAAAGCATCTAAACGCAAAAACAATTGTAAACTTGGAATTGTTTTTAATGTTGACACTGAAATGGCTCGGCAACACCAACTGAGGCTGCGAAAATCAAGGCAGATTTCAAAGGAATAAAGAGTGGTGAATGAAGGCTGCATTACCGTGCCATAGCAACCTACCATTCAGAAATTGGGCACGCTGTTGACCTGCAGGTTGCCAGGTCATGATAATGAAATCTTCAGACTTGCTGGCCACGACAATGGTTCAAACACGAAACAGAAATCGATGTGTAACTAACAGTGAATCACTTAATGTAGAGCCAACTTTTTTTTTATTTTCATCCAAGAGATTAAGCAAGATATGAATTGTATGAAATTCATAGCGGTGATATTTTCTTCATAACCGTCAAATACTTCCTAAAAGTAAAGCCATCTTTTCCTTTATGTTTTTTATACATGCGAAACAACAAGAGAGGTCAAAATGCCTACCTGATCATTTCTGTTCTAGAACAGCAATTCATTACTTATTATAAAATGTTGCTGCCCCTCGTGGTAATACTACAATGAGGCAAGGTCGAAATGTTTATAAATATTTCTTAATAAGCGTCCAAGATAAGCAACTAAACCGCTGACAAATTCAAAGCATGGCGTTAGAGAACTTCGGTTATTTTGCCTGTCCCATCAGATTATGAGTACAGTCACAAACGAAAATAAAACCCTATGTATACGAAGAAAGCTTCCACCACACTGGGTACATATTACTAAACCTCGTTCCTCACATCCAGTACAAAGAACATTTACTGGCTCAATCAAAAGGTCCTCTGAACGAGGATGCTATGTAGGGCACATCTTGCTCTGAAAAGGCAGCAGGACTCTGCAATCGGTCTGTACACAAAGGAATTATGCTTTCACGAAACGAATAACATTCATATTGCTTTCAAAGGGAAATGTACTAATTGCCACGAGACTCAAGTGCTAAAAGAACAATATATAAAGCTTGATCTCACAAAACGATGCTTTCCGCATTTCATGTATAACAAAATCTTCGCTGAACCAATTATTCTTCCGAACAAAACACTTTCCAGTCTGTTTACAAGTCTATATTCAATTAGATGTGGAAAGAACCACTACACATGCAAAGGATTTGAAATATCATGTGTAATTACAGCTGTAGAATATAAGGAACGCTTACAAGAACAAGTACAGTACATTAATCAAGAACAATTTTTCCACACTGTTCCATCAACAAGTGAAAATGTGTACTGAAATAGCTGCTGTTTATGTTTTAGAGCAAAGTTTCCAATATATAAAGAACAACTATGTGGACTACATAAACATCCCAACAAGTATATCAATCCTGAAAAGGAGAATGCTGTTTGTGGGGTTGCCAGTTTCCTTTAACTATGTTAAATTAAGTGGTAAATATCATACATCAAAAATTAGTAATCCGTAGCCTTCTACTTTGCCCTGCGCTCAGCGAACTTCACGGGAAGGTTATAATATAAGGCAGCTTATCCGATGTTCTTAAAAACTGCGTGTTACCACATTACAAACCAAATTGATACTACAACTTATTTATAATAAACAATTAAATTTATATAGAAATAATAAGAAAGTAGATCGCAATCATATCACAGAAGCATTGGACTCAAATGAATGGAACGGACGAACAGAGAGGACTGCCATGCGATTATCTTGTCGATATAGTGTAGCTTGAGAAATAACTCGTATATTTGGCAAAATATTCTTTATCTTACATATATTAATTATGCACTATACAAGGTATGTTTAAAAAATGACAACCATAAACCGCATTAACCAAGATTTATGACTTGAATTAACGATGAGAACAACAACCACCAGCGCAACGGCTTGTTGAACCGTATACCTTGATGCGGCCGAGAAAGAAGGGTAACTGAAAAACCTAAAAAATGAACATCTTTTGGTTACCTCGAACACCTAACACCTCCCTCAGCCTTCACACACGTCCGGATACATCGTCAGGGTTCTGCGAAGGAAAGGAAAGGATTACAAATCATCAGTCTTCTCTTGTTTTAGTTTTCTGTACAAGAAAACACTCGCGATGACTTTGTCCGTCCGCAGTTTTTCTGTCCGCCATCAGATCTTAAAAACTATTGAGGCTAAAGAGTTGCAAATTGGTACATTGATCATCCACCCTCCAATCGCCAAACATACCAAATTGCTGCACTCTAGCCTTGGCAGTTTTGAATTTATTTAAGGTTGAAGTTAGCCATGATCGTGCGTCAAGAAACTATAGGATAGGCCACCACCAGGCCGTGGATGAACGTTTTATGGGCAGCGGCTAATACAACATTGCACGCACAGAAAACTCGATTGTTCGGCGCATTTTTTACTTGTTTCTCCTAAATGGTACACCAAAGCTTAACCCACTGAGCTTTCAGTACCTTAAATGCTAAGAAAATTCAACACTACCCAAAAGACACCGACCGCTTCAACAATGGAAAGCTTCAAAGAAACCGAGATCGTTCTCAAGTTGGTGCGGCCGTAGAGACTCGAGGGAAACTCTTTCTTCTCTGGAAAACCTTCTCTGCTGTGGTGTTATCTACATGGTCCTGCATTAGCAGTAAAATATGCAATGTTATAATGCACAATGACGCCCATCCTGTCCACTCAACAACCAATATAACCTACTGTGAGAAATAACTTATGAAGAAGGCAACATTGAAGTATTAAACAATATTGCTGCCGACATTAAACCTGCAGATCTGACTTCTAGGGCCTGAGAGAACTACTCCAATTCTTGTTCCCTTTTGTTCTCAAGAAGGTTGTTACGCGAGATATTCAAAATCAGGTTCCGCAAGAAAGCGGAGTAGTTACGGGATCAATATGCTAAGGATAAGTAATACACATCACTTGCGATTTCGGGAACACAAAGAGTAACATAATTGAAATCTTGGATCAGGATCGCTCCTACCTCATAATAAAAAGGCGGAGTAGATTTGTAAACATATAACTGTTTCTAATAAAATAATGTGATAATGCGAGTAATGAATCAAGTTCCGGTATAAAAATTAATGATGACTGGAAGTCAATCATACGCTTTTTAAAATAAATGGACTCTTGATTAAAACGTTGATATAAAGCTCATTCACGAGAGTAATCTGTATACTGTTAAAATCATACCGAAATTTCAATCTGAAATTAGCTTTAATTACGCTGTTGCGTTTTCCAATCTGGTAAAAGCAGTAGCTTTTTTTTAACCTACATACTGATGTTTTACATCTTTAGAACATCGACAGTTATTCATGTGCATAAATTTATTCCAGCAACAGTATTTCGAATTATAATGATACTTTTAACACATCTTAATTTTGATCAAGACCATTAAGTACTTGGAAGCTCCTGTGCTTTCAATTATATGACAAATGTTCAATATACTTCAACGGCATGACATCAAAAGTAAAGCAACAATTTAGTTTTTTACATGAAACTCACACTCGGAGCGATATTGCCTCTATCAAAACCTACAAAAGCTAGAAGCGTTTAAATATTAAACTGCTTCTAATCTTATACGTAAGTACATCAATGAGAGAGTAACAGCGCATACACGCCGGCATTAACACACATTAGCAACAATTGCAGCCTAAGATATTTACAGTTATTGACTATTACCATCTCCACTATAAACCTTAATCAAAACGCATTATACAATGGCCGCAAAGTCTTGCAGAAGGGAACCTGTGATATATAAAGTTCAAATCAAACATCTGGCGGTTTCAAAAGCATTCAAGGTCATTTCCAGGCTCATTTCATGATCCCCAACTATACTCTGTTTTTTTCCATCTGTCCATCCGCCTGTGGTGTTTGCGTATGGTAACACTGCGTCCCGGGCTTTAGATAGTTACATTCAGCTTACATTCAACAACAATAATAATATCCTATTTCGAACATTAACGGTGTAATTTGCATACAGTAAATTATTAAAACACTTTTCAGTTGCAAATGTACACCCAGATATCCTTTATTTACCTAAAACTTACACATAGCGTAACCATCTAAAGCCCGGGACGCAGTGTTACCATGCGAAAACACCACAGGCGGATGGACAGATGGAAAAAAACAGAGTATAATTGGGAACTAAGCTATGTTGTCGTTTTGTCTTTTGACTCGCACTGCAACCTCAACCTACAAGCAATTCACACGGTGATACCAGTACTCTCATCATTTTCCCGAGAAATTCTCAGTTCAAACTTCCCAAGCAACATCACGTTTAAAAAGACAAATCACAAAACTTGTTCTTGTATCACCTTTTATCTCCCACCTCCATTATTTTACGAATAGACTACAGATACTCTTGTTGTCCAGATGACAGCAAGAGTACAAGCAAATACCTGAAATGATAACCGTAAGAACAAAGTAAAAAAAAAATAATAAATAAAAAAAATAAAAAGATTTTTGGCACTTGAAACTCACAAAACTACAACTTGCTGCCTCAAGACTTACGGCAGAAAGAACGATGCATGGAATGTGTATGAAGAAAAAAAAAAACAAATGGGGACGAATAAAGACTAACTGGCTCTACTGCATCCAGGAACCCCTCAAATTAAATGGATCCGGGGCTGTGCCAGAGTGGTCGTGAAAATGGTACATAGGTCTGCCCCTCTCTTTTCCTTACTGCTGCACCTCTTTTTTCCTCTTTCTCTCACCTGTATTTCATCCTTGACTGTGTGGATAATCAGCTGGTCTGTTGGTCTCTTGCAACGTGAGACCAAAGTTCCAAGACCACAAATACAATATTTATTAACAATTTATAATTTGGATCTGAGAAATTCTCACCGTGAATACAGATCACAGGCATTCCCAACATTCATTCCATTTTCCGATTTCTCGTTGCCTTATTAAACCAATAAATAGTCTTCTAATTCTCTCATGAACTATCATGATATATCCATGGAGAGATAATTTCGACTAATAGAGTACAACTAAGACTCCATTTCACGAAAGGTAAAACTAAAACAGATCCCTACTGCTTCCTGAGATTATATATTAACTTGCTGAGGTAACAAATAAATCATTGGCGAATTCTATGTCAATGAGTTAACGTTTGCTCGCCAACAGCCCGCCAAGAAGTAGTGATATAAGGTATCACTGAATATCACGGGTTATACCAGGAATTATGACCCAAACGAGCCCTCTCCTCAATCGTATTGCCTGATAGATTAGAATATATCCTGCAAGGTGTAGTCATCCATTGGGGCAACAAAACGGCAGGAGCAGAATGCAATCCACTCGGGGGAAGAATACATATCCGCATCTCGCCATCGCCATCCTTCAAGCCAGGCGCAGAAAAGGAAACCCCATTCCTGAACTCCTTTATGTTCCGAACGCACCGGACAATGTACCGGACAGGTCGCTTCCAGCACCTCCTGAATCATCTTCCGAAAGGAGGAGTTATGGAATGAAAGTCCCCTTTCTTCTGAGTCTCCTCCTCCACCTTCTCTTTAACCTTCGACGGAAATTTAAACGACAGAAAAATGGGGCACGGGAAGAAAAAAAAGAAAAAAAAATGCAAAGCCCGCAAAAAGGGAAAAAGGACATGAAGCGAATCCAGATAAGGAAAAAAGAGGGAGGTAAAATAGAAAGGAAGGAAGGAAGGAAGGAAGGATATCCGAGAGAAAGAAATCCTTCGACACACCACGCCCATAACTGTCTCCTTAAGGGGTGTTTCACGTCCTGTTACATTTTTACCGACGCCGATACCTTTTCCCTCAGGGTTTTTCACTCGCCGGGATCGCTCCAAATAACTTTCGGCAGTCGGTAGCGGGAATTCCGCCCGACACTAATCGCCGTTCTAAACCCATTTACAATCCTGATACTTTCTCGATATCCCATTACAATAAAGGAAAATGGCCCTCTACGTTTTGCATAATAGGAGCCAAGGTACGGACGCCAGCATACGTCACCAGGAGGAACGTGGATTATAATGGCTCTTTTTTTTTTCTTTTTTTTTCGTCCTCTTCTCTTCCTTACCTCGATATTTTACTATTTCTGAGACGCGGCCTGTCTGCTCGTTTGCTCACCTTTCAAAGATTCTCTTCGTATTTTATGTATTGTTATTATCATTATTTACTTTCTTTTATTTCTTTGGTAAGATGCGCTTACAAGAATGGAAACCCAAACGGCTCTCTAATTTCGAGACACACATACATAAATATTCATACTAGTAAATATCTCTCTCTCTCTCTCTCGACTCCTCGCCCCTCAGTCACCTCCCCTCTCTCTCTCTCTCTCTATCTCTCTCTCTGTCATCTCTTCTCAGTATTATTATATAGTATATATATTATATATAGTTCGATTTATTAATATATATATATATAACAAATATAGATTATATATATATTAATATATATCTATATATATATATATATATATACATTGTATGTATGTAGTTGTAAAAAAAAAAATGTAATACCTGTATATATATAGATATAGCTATACATATCACTCACACCACACACCACCCATCGTAGGTCCAGACACACAGCGTTTTTACACACACTACACCGACGATATATATTATATATATCTATATATATATATATATATATCTATATATATTATAATAGTATGTATGTATATAGTAAGCCTATATATATATAGATATAACATACATATACACTCACACACACACACACACACACACACACACACACATATATATATATATATATTATATATATATATATATATATATATATATGTATGTATGTATGTGTGTGTGTCTGTGTCGTTTGCGATTCATAAGCGCATCACACCAAACAAATAAAAAAAAATAAATAACGATAAGAACAATACATAAAATACAAAGAGAATCATTGAAAGGTGAGCAAATGAGCAGACAGGCCGCGTCTCAGAAATAGTAAAACATCGAGGTAAGAGAGAAAAGAAAAGAAAAAAAAAAAGCCATTATAGTCCATGTTCCTCCTGGTGACATATGCTGGCGTCCGTACCTTGGCTCCTATTATGCAGAACGTAGAGGTCCATTTTCCTCTATTGTAATGGGATTGGGAAATATATATATATATATTATATATATATATATATTATATATATATATATATATATATATATTATACTATCTATATATATATATATATATATCATATATGATATATTATATTATATATATATATTATACACATATATATATATATACATATATATATATATATATATATATATATATATATATATATGTGTGTGTGTGTGTGTGTGTGTGTGTGTTGTGTGTGTGTGTGTGTGCGCGCGCTTGATTAGAGTATTTCTGTGAGGGTATGCCATTTTGTATGTGTACGTGCGTGAAGGTTAGAGTTGTTAAATAAGATACATGTAATGTTTATGAAATAAATATAATTTCCTATCGAAGATGGTGCGTTAATGGCAACGAATATTTTAACCCATAAATTCTTTATCTTCTTTTGGACCACTTCCTTCCTTCACCCAAAGCGTTTCACCTTCCATCAGTCACAGGCCCCTTTCTTCCATAACGCCTTTAACCTGGCATTAGCATTCATATCACTCTTGCCAATATCTGAAAGCCATAATAAGGCAGTCTACATTATTTGCTCATGCTAAGCCAAATAACGTGGGAAAATACAAAGCAGGGTAACTAAAAACCTCAAAATTAATGTTTAAGGATGAAATTCATTCAATTAATTGCATTCAGTTAGTATCCGAACGTTTGTGTATAGTTCCTTACGCATTAGGTCTTCGGGGAGCTAAGATACAATATATAAAACATTTACCTTGGCTTCCATTCTTCCACCAACCTACTAACTAAGATTCAGTGTTTTATCTTCCCATTCTTCATTTATCATCAAAACCTTACTATTGTTCACATTTCCCCTAAACTTTCTCATCGTCATACTTTTTCAAAATTTCACTAGTATGTGTAGTTTCTCTTCACTAGTTCCATGTGGTAAGGCATCACCTACTAAAAAGACTAGCCATTCCACACTCCATTCATGCTTCATTTCCTTTGCACCTTCATCAAATGCTTTTCTCCAACTTCTCACACTCGATTTAAAGAGATATTAAACAGCCATGATAACACCCAAAACCTACCGCACTACTCCCATATGCGAGATTTAACGTACACTTAGCCATTATAAAAACCTTGAATTACCCCCTTCGATACTATACTGCTCAACACTCATCACACTGACTCCCTCCGGCGATTCAATGATAAGCTTTCTCTAGGTCCATGTTTTGCCGCAGGCTTTCGATACTTTACTACGAACGTTGCATGTAACTGCTTCATCACAAACTTCGTATACATGCTTTTCTTTTTCTACACTCACGCTGTTCTTTCATGTCAGTCCTCACATCTTGATCTCAATCAAAATTAAATCCTACACCTGGCTCTGTATCTTTGCCATACACAAAGGAACAATTATTTCTCTCTTCTATTCCTCTGGAACCTTTCCATCTTCCAGCCATACCTTTAACACCCTGGTCTGTACTTATGCGGCGCATCAATTCCAGCTCTTTTCATTCTTGAGCCTCTTGTTACGTCATTAACACAAAAACGCACACACACAAATATATATATATATATATATATATATATATATATATATATATATATATATATGTGTGTGTGTGTGTGTGTGTGTGTGTGTGTGTGAGTGTGTGTGTGTGTGTAAATTGGTAATAAAAACCTCTTTTCCGTAGTGCAAATCGATCCTTGAACACATCAATTTTCATCCTGACATATCAGTGAAAGAGTTAGGGCTTAAAAGAGTCTGCCCAGCTACAATTCATGATACGTCTTTTGAAGTGTTCGTTCTGTCGTCACTTGAAAACATTAAAAATGTATGGAAACATTATTTCTATGTGCTACTGATTCAAGCTCGGTTTTAGATCTTCGCTCAAATATTCATTAATATATATAAAAAGAAAAAGGTTACACAGTTTTCCTATTTTACAATAATGGAAGTAAAGGATATCTTTCTTGTTTCTTATGTATACAAATATTCATTAATATAAATAAAAAGAAAAAGGTTACACAGTTTTTCTATTTTACAATAATGAAAGTAAAGGATGTCTTTCTTGTTTCTTATGTATACGACCGGCTTTTCTCATTACTGAGAGAGAGAGAGAGAGAGAGAGAGAGAGAGAGAGAGAGAGAGAGAGAGAGAGAGAGATAGACTTTACAAATTTTAGTTGTCTACCAGAATGCACTCATCCATAGCATAGTAATAGATGTAACACCAAAAATAATGATAGCCATTCCTTCCAATAAATATTATGAAAACTGGAGATCTGAGGTTTAAACATCATTTATAACTAAGGTATTGCTCATAATCAGCTATCGTTTACAAATTTAATTGTTCCGAGCTGTTTTCATTTTTTATTTATTTTTTTTTTAATTTCACCGGTCAATTGCATTTCAAAATAAATTATAATTCTCGATACTTTTAAAATGCCTGCGACTAGAACAAACCTAAAATCATGCTTTAAACTCACATACATAACTATAATCTAATATATTTGTTTGTTTGTATGGTGATTTTACGTTGCATGGAACCAGTGGTTATTCAGCAACGAGACCAACGGCTTTACGTGACTTCCGAACCACATCGAAAGTGAACTTCTATCACCAGAAATACACATCTCTCACTCCTCAATGGAATGGCCGAGAATCGAACCCACGACCACCGAGGTGAGAAACAAAGACCAAACCAACCACACCACTTAGGCGCTATAATCTAATATATTTCATACACCGATGGAAAATACTTTAGCTTAATGGACTGACCTCCGTTCCAGGAAACTCAAGTTTCCAACACTGGAACAGGCCGGAATGAGTAGCTGTGAACGGGTGTCCGGCAGTTGTAGAATGAAGACAAAAACGGGAAATTACTTTATCCCTTATGTTGACTTAAGAGAAAAATAAAGAAAAATATGACGAAAGACAACAATCCTATTCGAGTTGTGTTGTAGTGATGGTTTCCTTATACAATGCCAACCTCCTTAACGGCGCTTAAACCAACTCTGTTCTGCCTCGGAGCGCCAACAGCAAATCTCTCGTCTTTTCTTTCTTTTTCATCTTTTTTTCTGCGAGAGATGTTCCCAGACTTTTTCGAGTGTTTAAATAACATTAAGGGTTCGTTTACTCAACTGCCTTCTACTACTTAACGAACGTCTGCCGAGACAGGAGTTCTCTCTCACCTGGAACCGCTTCCTCTTCTTCCAGCTCCCAAGACATGACAAAATTGAATGTATTATTTAAATGAACAAAAAAATATGCACAAAAATGAGCAACAAAGTACACGTCACATTCCCAACATATACATAAATAATTCATTAAGCTTATTTACATCAACTCGCAAGCTGAAGCAATTTATTTATTGCGAATAAAGATAGATGGTTATCTACACCTGAACCCATTACATTCCTCATTAAGTAATCATTCCGAAATTCAAAAAAAAAAAAAAAAACAAAAAAAAAAAAAAAAAAAAACGTTTGAATCGTGTCAATCTGAGACTCATAATTGAATTATGCTGTATAACACGTCTGTATGTTCCGTTACTCTTTATATAACGTCCAAAATAAAACGTCAATAGGTTAGAATCTTATTGGTGTGAGTTTTACACCAATATGGGCTCCTTGAAAAATAATTTTTCTAAGCTATGTAATTCCATCTTTACTGGATCCTTTTCACTTAATTTTTAAAGACAAAGAAATTTCAACATGAATCAGTACTATAATTACAGTTAATTGTTTTCTGTCACTTTTTCATTTGTTCCATTGGTGGATGGACTCCTAACACCTATAAGGAAAGGCAAGTGAATATATATGTGTGTGTGTGTATATATATATATATATATATATATATATATATATATATATATATTATATATATATATATATATATATAAAAAATTGGCGTGTGTGTGTATGCATGTGTGCGTATGTGTCTGTAATGTATATCAATACCAGACCCTATTTTTGGTGACAATATTACTGACCCAATCTGATTATTAAATAATAAATTAAAACGATACGTTAACGGTTTAGCTTCATAAAATACGGTGTCTATCACATTCGATATGTGACTATGCACAGTTTTAACATATCTGTTTTTCATATCGGTAGCGTTAAAATTATTTGTCGTACTGAAAATAAACTATTGATATTTGCCCTTTTCCGACATTCAAGGTTCAGTTACTAAACGAAAGTTTTATTGTAATTTTTTACCGAAATAGAACTGCGCTTTGTTCAGTTTACCCAGATATTCATCACAGCCTAATGCACCATGAGGAGACCGAAGAAGGAGCAGGGTAAAGTCATCATAAATCAAAATACGAATGTTAAACTCGTGAAAACATGAGGACTGCGGCGGCAGGTTCCAGACACTTTATGCATTGTGGAAATGGTCCAAACAGACTTGATGTTAAGCTTATAATAAAAGTATTGCAAGAGAATGCAAACTTTTCCTAGAATATTGTGAAGGTTGGAACACCATAAAACATAAGGCAAAGATGTAAAAACCTCCCCGAAAGTAGACATGATTTGCTTGAAATAAGATGGAAAATGGAAGACAAATATGAAAGGATTTCTAAACTCCATTTTTCAATGACAAATCTCAACTTTGAAAAGAACTCATGATCTGCTCCTTGATACGAAATTCGTCTAAATCAGATGAAACACACGAGACGAATCTTATAGTGGAATGATATTATCTAAATGTATAGATTTCATTCACATGTAAAATAAAATTCACATTAAAGTTTAAAGGATATACACCTGGTTATAATGACCGCTAAGTATGGGACTTCAATCTGTACTAACACAGCAAATCATGAATCAGTAAATCGGTCAATTCAAATTAAAAACAACCAAGAGGAGTAGAGGCTATTACACAAAAAACAAAAACAAAAATATATTTATTTATGAATAAGAGAGGAAAAGTACCCAGCACCAAAAAAAAAAGAAAGAATCAGACTTTCAGATATAACATCACCAGCGAATGTGAATAGCCTTCCTAATTCCGAACATCCAAATTACGTAATGCCATGGTACAAAGTCGAAACGGACGACTACGAGAATTAACGGCGGCATTATTACCCGAACAACCGCAATCAAGCTCGTCCCCTTTCATTATCAACGGAGCCGCTCTGCGCACTCTATAACAGAGTTTGTTCTCCGCTGATTGATAAATAATAATCTGACTTCGCGGATGGCCTCATGATAATGTCCCCGTCGAAATAATGGGAGGCTTTCAGCGTTTGTCGAATTTCTGTTACGTCGCACGTTTGCTCTAAGAGGAATTTGGATAAAATAAGCCATGGAAATCAATACTCTACCATACATACATTAACTTGTAAATACACAATTTTAAATTATATATATATATATATATATATATATATATATATATACACACACCCACACACAAATACATATACTATATACATATGAACACAAATGCAGATGCAGAAGGAAATTTCTTGAAGGCATTATCTGTAATCAAAACTGGCTGCAAAATGATTCTTGAAATGAGTCTCTATCCTGTTTTTTTAGTGCATATGGTCTTTGTGGTATGTATATTTTGCACACGAAGTTTACATATATATATATATATATATATATATATATATATATATATATATATATATTACACACACCACACACACACACACACACACATATATATAATATATATATATATATATATATATATATATATATATATATAAGCATGCTGCATGCACGGGTTGAAATAAAAAAGTATCCAAACTTTATTCATAAAAAAAGACACGTATTCAGATACAACAGTCTTACATTAATCTCCTTCAAAGTAGTCCCCTTGGGCTGCTACTTACTTCTCCCAATTGTTCTACCACTGTTCTACCAGCTGGTCTGTTGCATCTTGCATAATGTCTTCTCTGGACTGAAATTTGAGCATTGTTAACTTGAGGAAAAGCCAGAAGTCACACGGAGCAATGTCGGAAGAGTAGGAACCTGATGAAGCACAGGTGTGTAGTGTTTAACCAGTAAAATTCTGTATCCAATGTGACGGGAAGGGGCTGGTGCGTTATTGTGAATGGGCTGCCAATTCTTCAGAGAGAGAGAGAGAGAGAGAGCAAATGAAAAGTTCTGAGAAAAGCCATGCAATTTATGTTTGTGGGTGTGACTTCTGGCTCTTCCCCAAGCTGAAAATGCCCCTGAAAGGAACCGCGTTTCAGTCCAGAGAAGACATCATGCAGATGGACCGGCCGCTCGCCATCTCAAAAGAGGTGTTCCAGCCAGCACTGCTTCCGACAGTGGTAGAACCATTGGGAGAAGTGTATGGCAGCCCAAGGGGATTATTCTACAGGAGGTTAGTGTAAGATTTTTGTATCTGAATACGAGTATTTTTTTATACATAAAGGTCGGATACTTTTTGAACACACCTTGTATTACGTACATAAAAATCGTACCTCAAATAGCATATGCACCTACAAAATAGGGTTAAGCATCATTTTATGGATAATTTTTTTGCCAATTCTGATTAAAATAAATACTTTCAAGACCACTTTCGTAGATTGCAAGTTGGTAGATGACAGATAGATAGATGTAAGAGTGTGGATGCATTTATTTATATTTACATACACCCATAAAGTAAGAGAAACATATTTTAGAACCAAGTACAACGATACGCATGAAATAAATCAATATATTGTAAAATAAATATGTACAGGGATGAAGTGCAAAGGATGAAATGTAAATTACGCAAAATCTTTCAGAAAACGCGGACACAGGGAGAAATCAAGAGAAAAACTTACCCTGCAAATGATAGGACATGAAGGAAAAGATAAACCATAACGGATCTGGAATTAAAGAAAGGAAGGAGAACTAAAAACCTATTGGTGCAAAACGTGTAATAAAAGGAACTATTTTGGTAAACCCTGAAGGTACGAAAAATGACAGGCAAGAAGAGGAGGAGAAGAAGAAGAAGGGCACTAAATAGTTACGAAAGGAAGGGAAGTGAAGAGGGGGAAAAGAGGGAGACGAACAGGAAAAGGGGGACACAACCTGGTGCAACGTCATCCATGGCTAATGTTATCACTGGCACCACCTGTCCTTATCCCACGCCGGTTTCCCCCGTTGACACATGCGAGACATTTAAGCATTCTGATTATTTAATGGACGGCCTAACAATGGGGGAGCTCCTTCAAGTACCACTCGAAACGAATGCCACAATCGGCGGGCTTCACTGGCAGGCTTATTTCAGCTACTGACGGCGCTGTAATAATAAGGTTCAGTCTCCGGGGCGGCTTTTAAAGAAGGTAAATATGCCCCCACATTTACTCAGAGGAAGAAAAAATTCCTACCACCCTCACGCATCTAATGACAGGTGAGAAGAAATGGGCCCCAGGTATATAGATTCATCTGTGGTTGTTTGTTCGTGTGTTTATCTGTAAGCTGTAAAACAGTTTTTCAAGAAAGCAAATCACAATTATTTTCCAATACTAAGTCTAGGTATTTGTATTGACAGCCCAAATGATAATGAAAGGTGTCATTGAGTACACAGATCACAATTTATTGCAAATTCTGTAAGAACTGGTTTGCCTAACAAGTGTAAAAAGATCGAGCTAACAGAGAGCTCAATGAGCAACTATAACAATTATATGATACAAATTAAACTTAACACTGTAAAGTAAACGTAATGAATACGACTTGGCATTTCATTTTACTAGCTGACCTAGCTGGCGCTGGGAAAGCTGTGAATGACAGGCTAGGGTAGGGGGAGGGAAGAGGGAGGGGGAAGTGGAGAGAGAAAGGATAAGGGAAGGAGGGAATGAAAAGGGGGAGGGGATGGAATAAGAAGGGAAGAGGAATGGGGTGGTGGAACTGGGAGGGGGAGAAGGATGGGAAGGTGAGGGGAAGACAGAGGGGGGAAGGAAGGGGAAGGGGAAATTACATTTCTCTATTAGAAGAGAAAAATCATCTCTACTGATCATAAGCCTACCTCCCTTTCAACAATAGTCAGACCTTTTGTCGATTGTGTGAAATACACTGCACAGAAAAGCAAAGGAGAATCGTGCAAGGATCTGTCTTCAGCAAAATCCACGAATTCGCTGTGGATTCAGTATACACGAATGTACTGCTACCCGATGCCTGTGATTCACAGTTTTCCCAGGCAGTGCCGGGTAGGTCAGCTAGTTTAAATAAGGCTATAAACCATCCTGGATCAAAGCCCTATCTAATATATGTTGTTTGGTTTAAATCCGTCGAGCCGTTTCACCGTGAATGAATAACAGACAGATAGACGGACATAACGCCCATTATAGTATGATTGTAATAGTAATCAGGAGAAAACTACCGATCTCCATGAAGCATTTGGTCCAGTTTTGCCAGATTTTGATCCTTGGAATCTTAATATACACTTTAATATCATTTGAATATGTAATAAAGTAAGATTTTACTTTTTATGTATTTATTAATACACGCAAATAAAAACCAATATCTCGCTGACCACGAGAGAGAGAGAGAGAGAGAGAGAGAGAGAGAGAGAGAGAGAGAGGCAACATTCTGAGTTTGAATATACAATCATGACTATATGCTAGGTCGGTACGGAAGGCAACTAGCAAAAATTAAAACGAAAAGTCCAACAACTTGCTTTACTATCATTGTCGCTAAAAAAAAAAATCCCGCAATTTAGTTTTACGGATACAATTAGTTACTGAAATATAAGTTAACAGTTTCTGTGTGCGATCACAAGATGCAGATAACAAGCATTTTCCACGCAATGCTCTAAGAAGAACATTGACTAAGACATCTTCTATGCAGCTCTATCCAAAACCTCAATAGCAGAAGTAAAAATAAAATAAAGACAGGCTGCTATAATCATTATTCTAACGATGTAAGCAATAAAGCAACCACGGTTATCTAAATACAATAAAGTTATGGGTTACCTCAAGTCCTTTGATGGTACAAAGACTGAAGAATGGATAGCCACTTACACTAACTATATAAAAATTCTACAAATTAGAATATAAACCCAAAATATAGGAGCACGGTACATTGACAAATCTCAGTATAAACTGATTTCAAAGAAATTACGTACAAATTAAACATCCTCTAAAAAGAAAACCCAGTAAAATATATCAAACCATGGCAAAATAATATCAAAACAAACACACAAACACCAGAGAGCCATTCGGCTGCTACCATGAACAAGAAGGGACTTGTGATGACTAGGCAGAATTACTCCCCAGATGTTATCTAAATTTTTTCGATATCGGGAGGTGAGAGAATCGGTGGGAAAGGGAACTGATAAAACAAGAGGGGAGGTTGAGAGAGAGAGAGAGAGAGAGAGAGAGAGAGAGAGAGAGAGAGAGAGAGAGAGAGAGAGGGGGGGGGGGGGGTTGGTGTTTGTACATTTAGGAAAACAGAAAAGCACTAAAATACGTCGGCTCTCTCTGTATGTGTAAAAACACCGACATTGACACGGACATACGCACAATATACATACATACTATATATATATATATATATATATATATATATATATATATATATATATATATATATATATATATATATATATATATATATGCATGTGTGTGTGTATGTTATAAATAAATATATGTGCACGCACACATATACGCGTATATATGGGATAATATTATAATATATATATACTATATATATATATATATATATATATATATATAATATATATTATATATATATATATATATTATTATAGAGAGAGAGAGAGAGAGAGAGAGAGAGAGAGAGAGAGAGAGTAGTAAAACTAAGGCAATAAAGCACAATGAATATGAAGGAAGTCCACGAAAATGAAATGCAAGAATATTTTTTTCGTATTATCCACTCCTACGATTATAAGGTACTCATTTGATAATCATAAATGGAAAGTGTCGAATTGTACGATCTTTTCGGGTGTAAACATTTTATTTCGCTTAGAAGCGAATCGTTTAAGCATACAAAATGTCTGTTATTCTAGGGGCGACTGCCCGAGCAAGTATTAAGATAGTATAAAAAATAATATAATTGAAATTCAAAAGGAAAAGTACAGTCAATTTATTAGTTATATATAATTATATACATTATAAATACATACGCCCACGCATACACACATGATATATATATTATATATATATAGATACATATACTATGTGTGTGTGTGTATGACATCAAGGTGTTTCAGACAACATGAGTGGATCCAAATAAGAAAAATCAACACAACGGTCACTGCTCCAGTCACACTCTAATAACTAATCCGACGCTGATTCCAACCACTGCCCCCCCCCCCCCCCCCCCCCCCCCCCCCCCCCCCCCCCCCCCCCCCCCCCCACTTCCCTTTTCCCCTATGATAAATTCTTCAACCTAAGAATGAAGACTCACAAGAAATAGCGGATGATCATCACTGGTTTCCTAGAATTCAAGCTTCACATTTTGGAGGACGTATCGTAGCGCGGAAGGAAAGCCGGAAATTACATATTACATTGAAGCATAAGGTAATTACGTACCTAAAAAGGGCTACGGGGTAAAGGATTACATTCGTAAGTCCTCTAATAGTCCACACGTCCAAAAATTTTTGTTTCGGAATGAGACGCTTATCGAATCTGCTCGCGGAGTAAGAAATTTTGTAACCTCTTACAGAAAGCTCGAGGTTCTTCGCAGACCATAGGATATAAGTACCCATTTCTGGACGTTTCTTTCACTTTAATTAGGGGAATCATTCTGATTCGACTCCTGTCTCATCTTTTCCGATCTTATCTCATTCATCTGCATTTCAACATAGTTTGTAAGACCTCACACAAGTGTGATTACTTACAAAGAAAATGAAATCATTAATTTCCCTTTCGTACCTAACGCTGTGATCTGAGCAATGTTATTTAGGCTTCAAGGCTTCGCCGGTTAACAGGTTTAATAGCCTCTTTTATAACTGATATATAAAAACTCCGACCGGTCTGACTTGAAAAATCACCCAAAGCCATACTAGGTAAAATTAAAAAAAAATTACTACGGGCCTTCTGAGATAAAACAGGCAACTTGGTTTTACAAAACAAACAAACACACATATACACACACATATATATATATATATATATATATATATATATATATATATATATATTGGAAATTAAATTATTTCTATATGTTTTGTTTTATGGTTATGCAAGTATTATATATAATATATATATATATATTATATATATATATATATATATATATATATATATATATATATATATACCACAGCATGATTTTCGCTTGTACAGAGCCACTACTACCTTGGAAAACAAGGCAATAAGGCTGTCTAACAGGACCCGAGGAACAATCCGTCTTAAGACGAAGATGCCAATACTTCAGGGTGCAGTCTGAACACAGCCCGAGAGAGCGAGTGATAGAAATCGTCAGGAGGAAAGAAATAATGTCCTCTCTAACAAAACCGAATGGGGGGAAGACACGAAGGATAGCGTGATGTTAAACATCTTCCGCCAGGGGTTCGAATCAGCTCGTGGAACAGCCACAAAATTCTTGATTAAAAAAAGCGAAAGCCAAGACCATTTCCGTTGACTTACCTCGCATTTTCTTCAAGTGGATCATGGATGTAACTATGAGGATTACGATTGCTATGGATCACAACAATCATGACGTTTGAGGTAGAACTGAAGGCATTTAACATAATCAAAACATAGTACTGGAGTCCAGTAGTATGTTGCATATGACCACCCTAGCAATATAATGATAATAACAAGAAAGATGATTACAACAGCAATATATACTAAAAGACAGAAGAAGGCTAAATTCCATTCCTCTCACGAATAACGCTCAATATATACTTCGATCTGGCGCATATTCTCATGCTTCATTAGAGATCATGGTAATAGTTCATAACAATACACAGATTCAGTAATACGATTTTTCTCGGATTCCTAAAATCTCCATATGACCAAGCCATCCCATATATATCAATTACTTCTTATTACTTACGCAATTCTTTTCACCCAAGTTCACTTTTTCATAAAGATCATTATTTCAAAGCTTCCCCACTTCAGATAATATATACGTTGCTGAGACTTATGACGACGTCAGAATTCATTTTCCACAAAGGAGTCCTGGTTTAAAGAGTATTTGGACTCTCATTCTCTTTACACATTAATTTTCCACTTCACTGCAATTCTTACTCTATGCCATCCACACGTCCTCTTGTCATCTTTCTTCTCTCTCCGTCCGTCAATCGCTTTTCCACTCATTAGGGTTTTCTCAGGCAGTTGCGAATCAGTTGGAATTCACTCACTGTCATCCATTCACAAGTCTTATGCAGGTCTAATTATTCAACATCCTGACACTTATATGTGAAAATCCTTAAGACTGCTCCTAATAACGGATCTGCACTAAACAACATCACTGATTCACATTCTCTCTTTCTTTCTCTCTCTCACTCTCTCTTATATAAAAATAAAGGTAGCAAAGAAACACGTTAATGCACAAATTCGAACAACTGGGACACCGGTGTTTGTAGAGAACCAATTTTATGTACTCATATACTGCAAGACAAATTTCAATGGTCAATGATTATGCAAGGCAAAATGTAATTGAAAATTACAACACACACGTGAACTAATTCAAGTACAACCTTCAGAAATGCATTCATATGACTATGCTATAAGTAACCTTTACGCTCACAGTAGATATATCTATGTATACATCTTTATATATACCTACGTGCATGTATTTCACACATGGAAAACATTATATAAAAATCTAATATTTATATATCTATATATATATATATAACGCCAGCTTTCTTACTTCAGGTTAATATAACCTAGTAACTAATTAAACTTTACGAATTTATTAGACCTAGTAGTTTCGGTTTACATATGACATACTATCTGAAAAAGAATACTGTCGAGATAAAACAACCATGGTACCAAATTTGGTGGGGGTTGAGAAGGGGGTAACAGAGAGAGAGAGAGAGAGATTTTATCGGTTGCCATTCAGTTATCCTGGGCAGTGCCGGGTTGGTCAGATTGTGCTGTGTGTGAATGTGTGTGTGTGTAAAATATTACACACACACAGACATACACACATATAGACATATATACATATCTATATCTTATTCGAGCTACAAATGTCCTTTAATATCTAAATCGCTCTATCTCGGAAGTAATATATTTTCATATATGTAAACCGAAAGGGAAATTTTAGTTGATAATACGCAAATTCGCCGCCTCGTGGGTTCGAACCACCGCCCAGCGGACAAAAAAGAAATCAGGACTTCAGTGATGTTATCGATTCGGCTAACAAGTGAGAACCACGAAAGGACGAAATTATTATCAAGTAAAAAATTCCCCTTTGGTTTACATATATGAAAATATATTAATTCCGAGGTAGACCGAATTAGATATTAAAGGGCATTTGTAGCTCGAATAATTTATATGAATCACGGTGATGTGATATATATATATATATATATATATATATATATATATATATATATATATGTGTGTGTGTGTGTGTGTGTGTGTGTGTGTGTGTGTGTGTGGGCAGGATGTATGCTCCACCTCTTCTGAGGGATGCTTTTGAAAGATGCATCCCTCAGGAGAGGTTGAACATATATCCCCGTGATTGGCTTATCAACAGCCAGTCAGGAGCGTCGCATCTGGCCTAGACACCAGATGCACCGATGATGTGAATCTACTGTGGGGTGCTTTTGTAAATAACTGATCTGAGTAAATAGTGGGTATCACTTCTTGTCACTTACCAATAAACTAAGGAACTTTTTATACAGTAGTTAAGTTATTAACCTTCCTTTCCAAAATATTCCTTACGTTGTCAGAGACTTTGACCTGTTCCACAACTGCCCTGACAATACATATAGAATTATTAAAAGCGCCATCATTTAGTAAAAATAGCCTCAAAAATTGTGTAGAAAACTGCTATAATCTATTTTGGTTTAATCAACCTCAAATGCACAATCTTAGAAGACTTAAAAACAAATAAATTTCAGGAAACTTTGTGATTTCAGGGTTACCATATCGTAGGTTGTCCATAAAAGTTGTACAAAACATAAATCATCCACTATCAGTAATACTTTTACATCTGATTCTAGTAAGTTCATGGACAGTTCAAGGCTTAAAGTTGCTCTCAACGAAGCGAGGAAAATTCACAGCTGTCTTTCAAATCATCTAGACAGTGCGGTCATTTTATCTATCACGGTATTTGTAGCATAAACAAAATTAGTTCCGATACAAACACAAAAAAAATTCAAGAATTAAGTTAATTAAAACATAATCAATAATGAAACTTTATTCAAAATTATAAATGAAATAAAGTAAAATGACTTTATTTTAATGTGTGTATAAAAAGTTTTAGTGAATGATCTTAAACGTGCTATACTAAATGAACATTCAGGTAACCGAAGGTGTCTATGCTCGTCAGAAACCTATAAATGTTTCATGACAAAAATTAAACGAAATAAAAATTCAGATCTGAAAAATAAACATAAAACGTAATAATTCAAAGAGAAATGACAAACCATTTCGCAAAATATACTTCTTACAAGCATAACGTACACATGTTACACGGAACTCCCGGTATACGAAATAATGTCAAAATATAAAGTAAAAGGTTCTGATCATTAGGACAAAGACAAAATGTTTTAAAAATGCCAATTACTGATGTCTCGTCAAAGACACATCAAATTATGGCTGATCCGCCGATGAATATCACATGAAACCGGTTATATCACTGAAGTACATTAAAATTTGGATATCGAAATATGACCAATATGACTCAAATGAATCTTAGAAATAAGAAAGGGTAAAGTACAGCATGAAGCAATGTTAAATTCCACACGACACACGCACACACACACACACACACACACACACACACATATATATATATATATATATATATATATATATATATATATATATATATATATATATATATATATTTGTGTGTACCTGAATTCATATGGGTGTGATCATTATTGTGTTCGTGTTCTATTACTTATGTAACCGTAATTTTCACACAGATTCTGAAAGTGTTGCCAGTCATATGCATACACAAACATACATATACCACAAATACATACACACACACACACATATATATAAGTTTTATATAATGGAAATTTAGATAATGAGAATACTGACCTTCTATAAAATATATATATATATATATATTAAATAAATTATTATATAATTATTAATATATATATATGTGTGTGTGTGTGTGTGTGTGTGTGTGTGTGTGTGTGTGTGTGAGGACGAGGCTACTATTTATAACTTAAATAAAAAGTGGGCATGGTGGTTGAGTAGTGCACCATTCAGTTTATGTTTGGCCTACCGACCAGCAGTCCTGCCAGTTTTAATGGGTACCAACATCCACTGAGGTCAAGATGAAATGACGCAGGGTTAGCAACGTCATTCCTAAAACTTTCTGTAAAACTGGCTACATTCCTCAAGGTTTAAATTATTAAACATATATTTTTTTATAGCAAAAAATATAGGTACTATAACAAAAATAATTCCATATTTTTACGATATTACAAACCTCATAGCGACGTCCACTTTTATTGCTGATTAGGGAAATAAGCAAAGAAGCGCATCTAATGACACTTGGAAGTAAATGGAACAACCGTATTGGTTGGTAATAGGCTGGCACTATTAGTCTTGTTCAAGCACACCTTTAATTGGTTAGGTAAAGGAGTCCAGAGGACGATTCTATACAGTCCTTCAAAACAAGCTAAGTAATCAATATTAAGCCAGATTAGGTACACTACTTCCTTAAGACAATGTAAAAAAAATAGTTACCTCATAAGTAAGTAAACAGCCCTCAAAGATTGAGCGAGTGGACAGCATCCTAAGACAGATTATGTAAACAACATCTTACGAAGGAGTGGATAAACTACTTCGAAGGACTGTTATTTAATCTACGTCATCACTAGTAAATTGTAACCATACGGAATACGAGGTAAACAGTGTCCTTACAACAGGATAATGGTGCCTTCATGAAAGCTTCAGTCAGGGAATATCGTATTAGACTGGATGACCCATGTGGAGACTGGACCGAATCAAAAACTAACTTAAAGGTCCAGTTGAATTACAACCTTAAAACTGAACGATTTAAAGAGAGGACCGTAAAAACAATAGTCTAAAATATTAATATATCAGTATGTTCTTTGTATTGTTTAAAAAACCGTACACTCTCAAGCTAAAAAGAAAAAACAGCTAGCCTATTTCCTGTTCCATCCACGTTCACTCTGTACTATGAGCATAATGTATGGATCGTGTATATAGAGACGACTCCACGCCCCCATTAAACATCCCTGAGGCATGCCCTCCGAAAAACTCCTTGAAATTTGTACAAAAAAGGCCCCTTTCTCCACCCACAGAGGACATATGTACACACAGAAAGACGGAGTAGCGATGGGTTCTCCCCTCGAGTACTTTTCGCGAACTTCTACATGGGTGCTGTGGAACGTCGGGTATTCGCCAACATCGAGAAGCCGTCT